>NW_010329441.1:0-13392 GCF_000700745.2 Antrostomus carolinensis | reverse complement strand
AGAGAGCCCCGGGAGCCACTCCCCATCACCTATCAGCAGTCCTGGCTAACTGGGGAGGTCCCAGTGGACTGGAGGTCAGCAAACATTTTGCCTGTCTATAAGAAGGAGGATCTGGGGAGCTACAGGCCTGTCAGTCTGGCCTAGTGCCAGGTTTAGGTTTACAGTTGGACTTGATGATCTCAAAGGTCTTTTTCAACCCAAACGATTCTGTGATTCTCTAGTGTCCAAGTGATGTCCAGCCTCCAATATGTTATTGCAACAGCCTAGGGCAGGAGAAGAGATCAGTGTCTCCATCTCACAGATGGAGAGTTAAGACATGAGGGGGATTAGTCATGAGTTAGCCAGGACTGCTGACAAGTGATGGAAAGTGGCTTTGTGGGGTCTTTCCCCACCTCTCTCCCTACCCTTCCTCAGTACCCTTGAGTGGATCCCATCTGGTCCCATAGGCTTGTCCCTAGCCAGACAGGGTTTCTGAAGCCCAGATACCCAAGTCCTGCACTAAATCCTTGAGCAGGAGGTTGCTCAGTGGCTTTGCAGGGAGGTGCTGTTATCTGCCATGCTTTGAGTCAGGGCCTTGGGCTCTTCCTGACGTGCTATGTTTGTCTACACATATAAATATTTGCTGTAAACTAAAATGGTGGCATCAAAACCTCTCTGGATTGCGCTCTGATAAATTCTTCTGTGTGTGAAGAGGAGGACAAGGAGCAGACAGAGGAAAAAGCGTTTCAATCTGGTGTTCTGTACATAGAACTTGTCGTTTCACTCGTGATGTCTGACAGTGGCAGAGTGTACAAGGTACAGACTCGCTGGTGCTGGGCTCTGTCTCTGGATAGCCCTTCCATTAACGGTGGCTCTGTCTAGGATGGTGCTGGGTGAGCTTTGGACCATCTCTGCAGGGCTCATCTGTACAGCTTGGACCTTTGAGCCTGGATGGGGACTGTAGGGAATTTAAAGGAAGCAAAGTTGGAGTGAGCTGGAAAAGATTCTTGCTTTGAATTTTCTTAAGACGCTGCTTCTTTGGGATGCAGTGATGGCTTGGAACAGTTTGGAACAGCTGTAGCCTTGCAGGTAGGAGAGAAGTGGGGTTTCTGAGGGGAGTGTCCTTTTGGGGATGGGGGGAAAGCCTCAGCACTGGCCTGGGTTCTATGCCTCTGGTGTTTTGTTCCTCTAAAGACTGCCCCTCTGCATCTACTAACAGCTTGTGCTGTGGGCAGCCTTCCCATGGGGAGAAGGACGAGGTGGAGCATAGGAACATTTTTTCAAATGAGAAATTAATTAAAAATGTTTAGGAAAAAAAAATTTCTGAGAGTTAATTATTTCTTGTCAGTGTTTAATAAAGAGAGTGTTTAGCATTTTGACTTTTATGTGCTTTTTAGCTTTTTTTTAGGTTCTGGTTGCTGCTGTTGGTTCTTTCTCTTTGTGGTGACGGGTCGTTGGTTAGCCGTGGTGCTTTGTGTTGGCTTGACAATGGTGTCTGACCCAGGGACCATGTGTTTCAGCTATCTGCTCTGGGCCAATTGAACAGCTGTAGTTCTCTGGCAGGATGTGTTCTTGAAATGAAAAATATTGTTCTAATTTGTTTTTGCTTATTTTGAATCCTGTTTGGCAGTCAACACTTTATACTTACCACATTCTGATTATGGACAGTGGCAAATCTGATGTGCTTGAAGTTTAAGAAACCTGAAGTTTGGCTTTTTGGTGTGCTTGGGTTTTTTTTTTTTTTTTAGTGAAAAGAAAAATATTCTTCCTATTTTGAAATCTTTTGGAGTGCTTTCTGATTGTCTATTTTATGTTGCTTTATTTGAGATTATCAAATTTACTCCCTAGAGATGTTCAGGGGAACACTTCACACCAAAGCTGAGCCCGGCAGCTAAGTTGGTGGTGCCTCTTTTAAAACATATTTAAGAAAGGACAAAAACCACCATGTAGGCAGAGGAGGAGGGTAAAAAGAGAGTGGGAAGCAACAGAGGGAGCACCAAGGTCAGGGAAGAAGATGGAGGAGGTGGAACATGTACCTCCATGGTGGAGCAGGTATTACTTGCAGCCTGTTGAAGACCCACACAGGAGCAAATGGATATTGCCAAAGGAACTGCTGGCTGTGGAGAGCCCACGCTGGAGCAGAGGAACAGTGTGAGAAGGAGGGAGGTGCAGAGAGGAACTGTTATGTACTGACCATGTATCTTCATCAACAACACAGTGGGATTCAGTGCACTCTCAGCAAATTCAAAGATGTCCTGAAGCTGAGTGGTGTGGCTGACACACCTGAGGGACAGGATGCCATTCAGAGGGACCTGGACAAGCTCAAGAAGCGGGCTCACGTAAACCTCCTGAGGTTAAGCAAGGCCAAGTGCAAGGTCCTGCAGCTGCGACAGGGCAACCCCTGGTGTCAGTACAGGCTGGGGGATGAAGGGATTGTGAGCAGCCCTGTGGAGAAGGAAGTTTGATGGCTTTAATGCAAATCAGAAGGGCAGCGTTTCTCCACCAAATATTTTGGTAAGATACCCTCCTTGCTATGAGGGATGGTAGAAGCTGTCCTTGGCTATCAGGAGATGGGAGTTGGGCTCCATATAACATTGCTGATCTCAAGAGATCAAATAAAATGAAATAATGAAAATCTTAAAAAAACCAAAACCAACCCCCCAACTTAAAAGACCAAGCAAATTTCTCTTGAGTTTAATTTCTCTTGACTTTTACGCTGTGTTTGCAGGAAGGGAAGGTCAACACTGATTGGGAGTGCACATAAAAATCCATTCACCTTCATAGACTGTGTGCTGAGACAGTGACTCCTCCATTATTCCTTCTTCACCACTAAAGGAAGCGCCACCCACCTTCCTTATGAGCTGGAGTATTTCCTCTCCTGCCTTTGCACTTTATCTCCTGTAAAGCCCTTTGGTATGTGGAGTAATAAATGATGCTGGAGGAAAACTGGGAACAGTATGGATGCTGCAGAGCTAGTTGAATGTTGTGGGCACAGGTGTGTCTTAAGATTGAGGAAAAGATCTTGTCGGTCCCTCATGGAGAAAAAAATCCCCAAATCAGGTAACTGGGGAGTATTTTGCTTCAGAATCCTACAGAGAGCTCTGCTTGAATTAGCAGGCCAAGAAATAACGGAGCTGGAGAGCTACTCACTTCACATCAAGGACTCTTGCAGTGTCCTGCATGTGCTAAATGCTGTGATCTGTGATTTATTTGTGAGACCTGGCAGTGCTGTTATGTGATTATATCAGTCATGGTCTCCGTACTTCCTGCCACCTCTTCCTGCTGTGACCCTGCTGTCAGGAGAAAGCAACCACGTACATGATCCACATCCCAATACAGCTTTTTTATTTTTTTTTCCTTCTGGTAAATTCTATTGATTTTGCAAATATGCACTCAATTAGCACAGTCTGATAATGCTAAAAATATGTTTATTTCTCTGGCTGTGTCCTTGTTGCTGATGTGTGCAGTGTGACATTGTGCTAGTTGGGTGACCTTTGGTTTTGTTTGTAGAATATAAATCAAGGCCATTGTGGGCTGGTTCCTTATTTTCTGTATGTCAAGACAGCTCTGTTGTCCTGATAATAACACATTGATTTATATTTGGCAGGATTTGCTTCTCTGAGTGGGAGTATCTCTGTCATCTAATAAATAGAAGCAGGCTTAATAGATGTCCAGGAGGAACTGTGGTCACCTGGGCTTCCTGGTTGGCTTGGGCTGCAGACCCTCATTCAGCAGCTCCTGTGTCTAACCCTTTGTTTTGACTTCTGTTGGAGTGCAGTGTCAGAAACCATTCTGCATTTGTTGGGAGTTCGACGTGACAGACAAAGTACCGCGCAGTTTATTAATTTGTGGCAGTGCTTAATTACTCTTTGTAATAAATCATTCAGCTTTCCTTCAGTTTACACTTTGCCCAGCTTTAGCTGGAACAGTTCTCAATGTGCCCTTTCTGGTAATTTAAGTTTCTTTCCATTACTGGAAATCACATTCCTATATAGGCGATTATACCAGTTTCAAGTTTCCAGTGTGAAGGTTCATATCCAGGAGAACGTGTTCCATAGGCTTCCAGTAGCACTAATGGTCATCACATTTATTTTAATTATGTTTTGGGGTTTTTTTTGTGTTTTTTAAGAGATTTTAAAATATCTTTCATGTCAGAGAACATGCCTTTTGAATTTCCTTCTAGCAGATTTCTATACCACTCGCCCTCTTGGGACAGTTGACCATGACTCCAAGACTTAGGAAGATCTGAATGGCTTAAAACCCCCTTGGCAGCTAAGCATTACAGATTTCAGGGGGTTTTTTTGTGAGACAAAAATGAAAATGAAATGAAATTACATCTATGAAAGTAGATAATTGGTATGAGAAGGGAAGAAAGTAAATCTCTTTGGGCTCCACATCCTCATTTTGTATGCTGTAGCTACCGTTGTTCTTTAAGGGTATAAATTCAGGCAGCTTGTTATATAATGAAGCCTTAATGTATATATAGACATCAAATATTTTGCCTTTTAACACTTTCTAAGCATTGCCTTTCCTGGAGACCAAGCAAATGGTGTTCGTTTCCTTGATGTTCTCTGTTAGTGGCGAATGCTCTGTGATCTTTCAGAGGGTTCATAATCTGCTGCAGGAGGAGTATTGAGGTTTTTTGGTTTAACACCTTTACTTTCCCCTTATAACAAAACCAAACACATGGAGATGTGCCTATATTTTGACAAACTACTCCAGAAGAGGCTGGACAAGGATGTAGATGTCCTTAACTGGGGAGCAGAAACTGCTGTGGTGAGATGGGCTGTTCAGCCTGGAGAAGAGAAGGCTCCGCGGAGATCTTATAGCGGCCTCTCAGTACCTGAAGGGGCTCCAGGAAGGCTGGGGAGGGACTTTGGCCAAGGGCAGGGAGTGACAGAACAAGGGGTGATGATGGCTTGAAGAGAGGAGATTGAGATGAGAAAGATTGAGAAAGCAATTCTTTGTTGTGAGGGTGGTGAGCCAGTGTCCCAGGTTGGGCAGAGAAGCTGTGGCTGCTCCTCCCTGGAAGTGTTCTTGGCCAGGCTGGATGAGGCTTTGAGCAACCTGGTCTAGTGGAAGGTGTCCCTGCTGCTGGCAGGGGGGTTGGGACTGGATGAGCTTTAAGGTTCCTTCCAACCCAAACCAGTCTGTGGTTGTATGATCCCAGCTGACACAGCCAGAGCCAGACGGGGACATCTGGTAAGAGCTGGAGGCCTCATTCCATGAAATCACATCTGCTCAGGGAGAAGAGATGGAGGTGCCCAAGTGCTGATCTGAACGGAAATTGTACCACCAAGTGCACACAAATGCTGTCTGAAATGAGACCACCAGGCTGGGAGCTCCAGCCCTCGGATCATCCTCATGGCCTCCTCTGGACTCGTTCTAACTAGTCCAGGTCTCTCTTGTGTTGGGGGCTCCAGAACTGGACACAGTACTGCAGGTGGGGTCTTGCAAGAGCAGAGTACAGTGGGGTCAGTACCCATCGTAGCTTCCCAGTGCTAATGACGATCCCACAGGGATCTGACAGCAGGGTGGTCTGCAGGAAGCTGATCTGTCAGTTTACTGTGAACACTCTGCAGCTTTTGGTCTGATCTGTCCTGGTGGGTTTTACCCAGAGCGGACCCAGCAGCACTTGCACAAATGTTTCCACCAGCAGGGAGAAGGCAGCACCACTGAACAATGACTGCAGTGACCCTACAGCGTGTAACAGGAACGTCTTTCTGCAGCCTCAGTGGAGGAGATGAGGAGTCTCAGCCTGCTTTCCATCCCCTGGGCTGTGCTGTTCTCTAGCTCCTGTCCCATCTTAAGCCTCCAGTGATGTTAAAACACGGTTGTTTCTCAGCTGTGGATGCATGATGGAGTGTTGACCTCTCTTGTTCTGCCAAGCTGAGTAAGATGAACCATCAGGGAGTGTGGTGGGTGTTGGGGCAGGTGTGACAGGTACCAAGGGGGACTTCAGACAGGATATCCCTACCAGTCTTAGATGCAGTGAGCACATGGAGATGGCAAAAAGTTGGTTGTACCAGGAGAATTTGTGAGAACAAACTACAAGTTTACTAAGGACATTAGGAGATGATTTCTGGGCCTGCACATATTCCTGCAGAGTCATTTTGTTTTCTCAGGCTTTCCACGCACAGATGTGGTAAGGCTATAAATGCTTTAATTTCTGTCCTTCTTAATTCAGAATTTGGACTCTTCCCCGCTTCATTAAATCCTAAATTTAACTTTATTTTGAAGAGTTTTAGTCACAGGGACAACATTGGGGCTGGAGATGGTACATTTAGTTGTGCTGAATGGATGTGGTGTGAGATTGACAGTCCCTGTCAGTGGGTAATTGCAGATTAATGGGATGCAGTCTGTCATTATGGCAGCTCCATAGCACGAGTTTCGGAGCTGCGCACAAGTCCAGGGTTTCATTTCTTGTTAGAGGGGGTTACGCTGACCTGCCTCGCACAATTTTCTCCCTGATCTGTTGTGGCAGAGAATAAGGATGTTTACAGTTGAGGTAGTTAATGACCCCAGGAATATGATGAAAGACCAACAATGTAATTTAAAGGGTATGAAGAGATGGGGAAGAACTGATACAATACGGGAGCGACAGAATCCAACAATATGCTCTAAGGAATGAGATATGTGTGGAAAGCCTTATGTCATGAAATGAGCAGCCTTCTGCACAACATCTACCAGCAGATGTGAAAGTGTCCAAAATGAATAGAGTTGCTGAGCTTTGCTAACCAGGCCATGGAGTCAAGGAAGGGACCATATTGATGGACTGGAAAATGAGAACATTCCATGAATGGGTTATTGAAGTAACTTTCTCAGTTATTGCTGAGTTGAACTTCTATCAGCCAGTACTTTAATACTTCATAGAATGGTTTGGGTTGAAGGAACCTTTCAAGGCCATCTAGTCCGACCCCCCTGCAGTGAGCAGGGACATCTTCAACCAGATCAGGTTGCTCAGAGCCCCGTCCAACCTGACCTTGAATATTTCCAGGGATGGGGCTTCTACCACCTCTCTGGGCAACCTGGGCCAGAGTCTTACCACCCTCAGTGTAAAAAATTACATCCAGTCTGAATCTATCCTCCTGTCTTACAGCAGATACCTTCTGCTGAGCTAGTTGGAGATATTCTCACTGAGAATCACCTTGAGACATTTACCTACCTAAAAAGTACTTTACCCCATGAGCAGCCCCCTTATGTCTGCAGATGAAAATAATGCTCTTTGGGAACTGAATAGGTTGTAGTTGGTCCGGAGGAGCTGAGTAAGGAACTAAACAGGTGTTAGAAAGGGCTTCCTCACTGTGAGATATGATAGACCTCCCTCAACTTGTCTGTCCTTGTCAGACAGCCTGCCAGTGCTGCTGTGTAGGTTCCAGGTATCTCCTCAAGACTCCACAGCTGACAGTCCTGCTCGTGCAGGCAGTGCAGGGTGGACTGCTGTAAGATGGAATGGATTTTTTTTTTCCACTTTGATGGGGTAGGGAAAAGGTTCCTGTGTGGGAGTGGGCAGAGGAGGGATTTATCCCTCCCTGTCTGACTGGAGTCACATGGAGGAAACACTCACCACCCCAGAATGAAAGAAATGGCTTGGAAACCTCTGTGGCAAGCACAGAACTGCTTCTTCCTTAGCACATTTCAAGGCAGCAGTTGTATTGCTGGTTAAAGGCTGAAGAGAAGAGAGAACCCACAGCTGGGGAGCTTCAGATGTGTGTGATGGATCCTCTGGGAGTTTTTCCCCATGCTATAAAAAGTGTGGCTTCTACCACGCTGGCTGTGATGCCCCATTTGTTTGTGCTTCTCACACTGGCGTAAGTGTTTTACGTGTCTGATTTGTTCTCTGCCATTGTAAAAGTGGAAACCAGCAGAGCTTAGCAAATTTTGACTCAGAGGATCCCAAGTCTGTTGTCGAAGCTGCTGACCCAAAGGAGCCTCGGATGCTCCTAGGCAGAAGCAGCGTGTCTCTTAATAGTCTGATGTAGTATGACCTTGATTGTGCTTCTGTGTAGAGAGTGTTGGGGACTGGTGAAGAGCTCCATTGCTCCTGCCCAAAGAACAAGTCTACTAGTGCCGTGCCCAGACCTCCGTGTCACAGTAGGTGTCCAGGGAGAGCATCACTGGAGCTCAATCGCTTCCTACTCCCTACAAGTGGGTGAGGATGCAGCAGCAACATGTGGGGAGTGAGGTAACCAGGCTCTTCCTCCTCTCCCTGCATGTGTGAGTCATGCTTGGGGGAAGGATGGTGAGCACAACCCATCATGGTTAGATGTAATGGGGAAAGGATGGTGAGCACAACCCATCATGGTTAGATGTAATGCCACCCATCTGGGAGCAGGGGTGTGGACTCCCCCCAGACCCAGGTGTGTTCCTTTGGACCCGGGAAGGAGGTGACTGTCCACAACCACCTGCCAAAGGTTACTGCCTCCTGACAGGGCCGTGTGTCTGAGTGCTCCCGTATCTGCTCCAGGCACAGTCGGGTTGTCTAGCCCAGGTCAACAATGTCTGCTGTTTTATACTAGCACAGATAATTGATTTTTCCTAAATGTAGGTAAGAAGTTGGGTTAAAAACAGCTTTTCAGGCAGCAGTGTGGGTGACAGCATGCAGGAGGGAGTTGCGCTGAGTAGCTGGAAGGTGTGAAACTCTTCTAAAGGTGTCTGGAGATCTAGGAAAGAAGTCAGTGATGGCCTCAGATTCGTAACTCTCTGCCCTTTGCTCAGGGCTTGTTTGACAGCAAAGGGTGAACTAAATATTTGTGCATTTATGGTTTGCAGAAAAAAAAGTAAATTCTTAGACATAATAAATATATGTGGATAATACCACAGAACCATCAGCCTACTTCAGATTAGTGGTAAGATCATAGAATCATGGGATGGTTTGGGTTGGAAGTGACCTTAAAGATCATCCAGTTCCAACCCCCAGAGATCCTAATAATGCCTTTATTTAGAAGGAGCAAGAAACTAACTCACCCCTAGAACTGAGGAAAGTATTTATTGTTAGTACTGTGCTGCCAGATTTAGTAGTAAGAAAATAATGCAGTCATCTGTAATGCAAATGTTGACGGCTGATTAATAGAGAAAATAACACGAGCAATTAATCCACAAAGGAATAGATAATTATAAATGTAAATTAGATCATCAAAGGATAATAGAAATAAAACTACCCCAAAACATGATTAATTATTGAAATTCCAGTAAAAATGGCATCTTTAACAATAGAGTCCTTGGAAGATATGTCATGTGATTCATCAGAATTCTGGACAGGGTTATTTTACAATCCCCAAATTGATTAGCTTCATTATGGATCTAATGGGATCATTTATTCCACCCAAGATAGCATGCCGTTTTCGGGACAGAGCCCAGCCGTGGCACTGAGGCGACAACTCAGGTCTGATTTATGCACACCCCCTTTTTGCTCTGGTATATATTGTGCTGGGTAAGTCAGGAGACACCTGCTTCCAATTTTTCAGGGAGGAACGAAGCTTTTACATTAATCCATATTTGTACCTGCAATATGATCTTAATCACCCCAAGGTACCAGTGTTGGAGGAGAGATTGTCTTTCTGGTCAGGGTATGGAGTTTTGTCCAAAATTAGTTTCTCTTCTTGCTTCTCAGAAAAATTTTCAGGTGACCTTGGGCAGATCACTTTATCTCTCTGTGCTTTGTTCTCTACCTTGATTTTGAATGCTTCAGCTTAATGATATATATAACGTGAAATTATTTAAAAGGTTTTCATTTCAAGCAGCACTAGGAATCTACCCTTGTAAAATCCTGGTCACTTTTTAAAAGCTCAATTAAAGATGTTTTTATTTTCTAACAAAATAGGGCTTACTGCTCTCCAAGTGCCATTAAATACTTGAGTGACTTCGTACTTTGAAGATACACAGTATTTTAGCAGCGTTTGTGACATTAAAGGCTGGGATCATAATCTGCATCTTTCCTGAGGTTTAATTTTACATCTTGCTATTATTAGAGACCTACTTAGGAACTTGACAGGTTTTTTTCCCCTTTCTACTAAAACCAGACTCAATGTGCTTTGCTGCAGTAGTTTAAGTGCATTTGGTGTGGCACCGTGGTGGTGTGTGAAACACCACGGGACAGTTGGACAAGAGCGTTGAAACTGAGATAGAATCCAAACAACTGCCTGTTGCTGTTCTGTTTCCTCTTTATTTGAGGAAAGGAGATTTTCTAAGCATTATTTTGTGAATAAATATTATCCAGGAAATGCCGTATCTGTCTTTATTTTCTCTTCTTAGTAGAAACAAGTCACAGAGCCCCTGTCTAGGTGAGCCTCTTGGTTAGAAAGTGTCTCGGAACAAGTGTTGCATCCAGCTCTACTGACATCTGTACGCTGCCTCATCTGCCCACACCATCGTGTTACCTTCTGTGACACATAGCAGAGTCCTGAGTCCTGGTTTTGTTAGGAAGTTGGGTGAGCACCTCTTGAGCTTCAGTTTTCTTGTGGTTTAGCATCTTTTCAGTTCAGTTTTGCTGTAGTTTTCTCCCTGCTTTGAAGGACAGCAAGGTTGAAATCTCTGTAAATGATGGGTCTCCTCACAGCCTCCCGGCTGTTAACACACACTGGGTGTTGACTGGTTCCATACAGGAATCAGCACCTCAACCATGGCTTGGAGTTGTTCTCCAAAACGTTTGCCTTCGCTATGAACCACAGTCAGTAGTTTTTATTGCTCCTGAATATTATTTTTAGCCCTGGCAGACTTACCTTTTGCAAATAATACTGGAGTGCGGATGCTTGCAGTGCAAATTTCTGTAGCTGGAGGCCAGTTGGTGGTAAATGTTTCTGCTTCTTCATTCAGTCAAATGGCTCAGAGGCATTTCTTCCAGGAATTTAGTTGGAATATTGTATTAGGTACCTTTGTGTTTTTGAGGCTCCAACAGCTAGATTTCGATGCTGTAGAACATATACAAAAAACCCAGGAAATGACAAACAAGTACCTACCAGGAAAAAAAAAAACTTTTACATTTTATACCGTCATTATCTCTTAAAACCCAACGCTGCTGGCCGGATCCCTGCGTACAGCGCTTCTGCGTAGGAAAAAACTCGGCTTTGACCAACCTTTCGTTTTGTGCTCCCGAGCTTTTGGTGGTACCAGCAAGTCCCCTCTGTTCCTGTAAGCGTCCCAGTTTAAATAGCAGCCTTCTTAGCCTGTAATGAAACGTGTCCTGCTTGGTGGTCTGCAGCTTGAAGGATGTGTGCTGTGCCTTATCCCAAGGATCTGGAAACAGAAACAGAAATGGTAGAATATGGAATCATAGAAACATAGAATGTTTTGGGTTGGAAAGGACTTAAAGCTCATCCCATTATACCCCCCTGCTGTGGAGAGGGTCACCAACCACAGGATCAGGCTGCTCAGGGCCCCATCCAACCTGGCCTTGAATGCCTCCAGGGATGGGTTATCCACAGCTTCTCTGGCCAACCTGGGACACTGTCTCACCACCTTCTGGGTGAAAAATTTCCTCCTCATATCCAACCTAAATCTCCCCTCTCTCAGTTTAAAACCATTTCCCCTTGTCCTGTCACTCTCTGCCCATGTACAAAGTCTCTCTCCTTCCTGTTTCTAAGCTTCCTTCAGGTACTGGAAGGCTGCATTGATGTCTCCCTGGAGCCTTCTCTTCTCCAAGCTCAACAAGCCCGGCTCCCTCAGCCTTTCTCCAGCAGAGAGGTGCTCCAGCCCTCTGACCATCTTCCTGGCTCTCCTCTGGCCCCACTCCAACAGCTCCACATCTTTCTTGTGCTGGGGGCTCCAGGCCTGGACACAAGACTCCAGCTGGGGCCTCCCAAGGGCAGAGTAGAGTGGGACAATCCCCTCCCTGGCCCTGCTGCCCACCCCTCTTCTGATGCAGCCCAATGTGTATTTTCCCAAGTTCCCTTAGGGCTGGAGAGAACCCTGGAGAGAGAAAGGCAGCTGAGAAGAAGTGGCTGTTGATAAATGGTATTAAAAACGAGCAGACAGGGAGGGTGAGCTGAATGCACGATGCACAGGGCTGGAGGGAGGGAGCAGACTCTGAACCCAATTTATGCCAGTGGCATGAGGAATGAAGCGAGGAAGGTGGCACTCAGCAGGATCCCTTGGCTCCTCATAAATTTCCAAGTGACTGCCTTTCCTGTTTTAGTATCCTGTAAAATGCAACCCTGGGACCGTTAGAAGATGTGCTGCTGAAGGTGATAGGAAATGGGAGAAGAAATTTCCTCTTTGTGGCCTTCATTTCCCACATCTTCAGTGATTTGTTAGTCAATTAGCTGGAGGTCAGATATATCTGTAGTTTGTTAAAATATTGCACTGCGGTAGAGTATGTTACTGACTTATCTTGTCTGTGTGTGTCAACTCTTGAGTTTTACTCCACTTGTGTAACATATTTCTGAAAACAAAAGCCTTGTACTCTCTGGGAAGTTTTCTGCTGAACTTGTAAGAGCTTTGGGATGTGATGCTGTGCGATTCGGGAGGTGGTTGGCCTGTGTGTGACCCAGAGTGTCTGTACAGCAGCAGGTGGGTGAGCAGCCGTTCCTGCTAATGAAATAATTGCTTCCATTAAGCTGAACATAATGAGTGCAACTTAGATAATCGAGAAAGATGAGTTTAGGAAGAAATTCTTTGGTGTGAGGGTGGTGAGACAGTGTTCCAGGTTGGCCAGTGTGGCAGCTGTGGCTGCTCCTCCCTGGAAGTGTTGAAGGCCAGGTTGGATGAGGCTTTGAGCAACCTGGTCTAGTGGAAGGTGTCCCTGCTGCTGGCAGGGGGGTTGGGACTGGATGAGCTTTAAGATCCCTTCCAAACCAAACCAGTCTGGGATTCTGTGGTGATTTAACAGTTGTGGGTTTGGGGCAGAATTTTCAGTGATTTACTTTGTGGCAAAGAATCAAGCGTTGGGAGATGCTTCTGCAGAGCAACTGGAGTGAGAAGGGATCACCTTGCAGACACATGGCTGCGTTGTTAGACTTGTGCCGAAAGCTTTGTCTACTTCTGTAAGGCTGTATGGCAGGTTGAGTTAGAGCTGGGAGGGTCTACGGGGGTTTTTTCTGTCTCAAGAAGCCTTTAAGGCTTAGAACGTGTCACTGCCCAAAGCACCCAGCGCTCTGCAGCCTCTTCCCTACTCACATGAATTTTCAGCTGCCTGGGGTCAAGGCTGAGGGCCCAGGTTCAGAGGAGGTTCAGGGTCAGATTCCATGGGGCTTGGCTCCAAGCTCAAGGGAGTGCTGCTTTGCAAGGGGAGGAGCTGTGGGTGACAGTGAGGCTGGCAGGGCAGTGCCCTCACCACCAATTTGGCAAGTCCCAGTGCGTGTAAGAGGAGCAGGCAACTCCAGCGTGGTCACCAGGGCTGACCAAGGGCGTGGTGGCCCCATGCACAGAGCTGAGGCAGGTCCAGGATCAAGCTGGGGTGTTGCAGGATCAGCGAGG
>NW_010329440.1:45195-47964 GCF_000700745.2 Antrostomus carolinensis | reverse complement strand
TGGAGCTAGACTCTTCTCGGTGACAACCAATTATAAGACAAGGGGTAATGGGTATAAGCTGGAATACAGGAGGTTCCGCTTAAACTTGAGAAGAAACTTCTTTACGGTGAGGGTGCCAGAGGACTGGAACAAGCTGCCCAGGGAGGTTGTGGAGTCTCCTTCTCTGGAGACATTCAAATCCCACCTGGATGCTTTCCTGTGTAATCTCATCTAGGTGTTCCTGCTCCAGCAGGTGGATTGGACTAGATGATCTTTTGAGGTCCCTTCCAATCCCTGACATTCTGTGATTCTCTGATACTGTGAAGACGATGAAGAGACTGGAACATCTCCCATAGGAGGAAAGGCTGAGAGACCTGGTATTGTTTAGCCTGGAGAAGGCTCAAGGG
This sequence comes from Antrostomus carolinensis, assembly GCF_000700745.2. Taxonomy (NCBI): domain Eukaryota; kingdom Metazoa; phylum Chordata; class Aves; order Caprimulgiformes; family Caprimulgidae; genus Antrostomus; species Antrostomus carolinensis. Next base: position 47,578 of record NW_010329440.1, on the reverse strand, counting down.
GGAGCTCATCAAGGCGAACAAATATCTGTCGGGGGGCTGTAAAAAAGACAGAACCAGGCTGTTTTCAGTGGTGCCCAGTGACAGGACAAAAGACAATAAAGACAAAATGAAACACAGGAGGCTCCTGCTGATATCAGATTTTTTTTTTTTTTTTAATTGTGAGGGTGATGGAGCATGGAAATCAGTTGACTAAAGGGATAGTGGAATCTCCATCCTTGGAGGTCTTCAGAAGACATCTGGATATGGTCCTGAGCAATCTGCTCTGGGTGATCTACCTGAGTAGGTGTACTTGGCTGAGATGACATCTAGAGTACCCTTCCAACCTCAACCATTCTGTGCTTACATCATATGCTGAACCCACTTCAAGTAGTGGAAAGTAAATAAAACAAGAGCTCTGTAATTTTCAGTGAGAATAAGTGGTCCTGAATGAATCAGAATACTCTCAGAAATGGTACATAGGTTCAGAAACTAATGTGAAAATTAAAACTTGCCTGGAAGGTGACAAAAACATGAGTGCAAGATGTTTCAAATTAATACCTTTTGCACTCAGGCTTGCAGTTCACGAGGAAAATATTTCATTGGAGAGTCTTCTAAGCATTCTTCCTTTGCATTCTCTCCTAGGCTTCAGCCCAGTTTTTGTTTGCATGTGCTGACTCTTCTGTAAATCGCCCCTAAAGATCATTATCTTTAACCTGTTTCCATCTTGGTTTTGTCCATCTTGTTTCAACAATTTATTTCCAGTCTTTGTGCCCCCTCCACTCTGAAATAGTTATCTTCCCCTTTACTCACTTTGTACCAGCCATCACATACAAGAAACAGTGGAGGTGAAATTTTGCTGTGTGGGCATACATTTTCCAGGTATACCGAGCAGTTCTGTGAAACACTGCGTGCCCAGAGGATGTATGCAGTCAAAGTTATGATGGACTGTCATTTAAGTTGATTTTAGCTGCCCAGTTCCAAGAAGTCAAACTTCTGCATATGTGGACTCAGAGTTTCCAAACATTACAAAAATTTTTTTTCACGGGAACAGGAAAGCACTTTCCTGACAGACAGGCCACAGCACTCTGACCAAATTTCAATTCCTTGCTCCAAAGCATGGACAGTACACAGCTAGTCAAAGAAAAGGTTGCCAGGGTTGTTTTAACATTGCAACACAATATATTTTCTCCAGCATTTTCTTGGAAATGGCAAAGCTATTTTGGCTGAAACTTTCTGGAAAAAACAATTAAGTGAGCCCAGTATCATCTAATGGTAAACTTTAGCCTAAAAGGTTAATTTTTGGCCAAGTTGCAAGTAAGCTAAGATGAAGGTATTGTAACAAGGAGGTTTGATAAACCTCAATAACAGTCAATGCTGCCAATACCAGCAAAACAGTCTTATATGAAGGTCAGGGAACTAATGATCACCAATAACACTGAGAAACTCCAGCTAAGACGCCAAGTTGAGCAGTAATGGAAACAGACATGAATCCTTAAATTTTAAACAGGCCAGAGATGTGGTCAGTTTTAAGTGTCTTTCCTGTCCTTGCACTACCCTATATAATGCTTTTTCTGCAATACTATATATATGTGTGTGTATATATATATACAGGTACACAAATTCTCAACTCACACATATTTCCAATAGATGCAGGTATTTCAATCCTGATGCACCAATCACTAAACTGAGCTCAATTAAGAAAAAAATCCAGATTCAGCAAACATGAGACATGAGTTAGCATAGCAGAAATGTTGCTCACGTTGGCATTTCTAATTACAGAGGATTATTCAATACCAATACATTAAAAATTTTTCCCAAAGTCATATGGCACTAGGCCAACAAATAATGCCCAACTTAATTTATGAACTATTTGAAAAAGCATAAATAAAAAAAAAAAAAAAAAAAAAAAAAAAGCAAGTGTAAAGTTGGGTGCATCAGGTCATTAACTCTGCATAGTTAAGAGTGAAATTACAATTTTAAAACCCTGTGTTTTATTTTAAAAACAAAACCATGGAATAGCTTTTTGGGAATACTAAACTGTGAAAACCTGGATTAAAGAATTTAATGGGTTACCGTGGTATAGGTTTCTCAGGCAATCATACCTCACCTAAATTCCTCAACTCATAATGAATAAGACTATGAATATGAACTTAATTAGAACCAATGTAATATCATAAATCAAGAATTAATCATTAGTTCTTAGTTTTATGGAAATCATATGTAAGTTAATGTATAATTTAGAGTCTGAGCCATCAACACCTCAGTATATGATTTCCACTCTCCTCCCCCTCAAATTCTACACTTAAATTTTACATCTTAGGGTCTGAGAGAATGACTGGATGGAAGTATATGCTTCTGTTATGCAAAAGGCCAGATTACGCAGCCCAATGGTCCTTTCTAGCCA
>NW_010329440.1:13348-45173 GCF_000700745.2 Antrostomus carolinensis | reverse complement strand
AAAGAGCACAATTTATAAAGATATATCCCAGGTGTGGAGTTCAAAGAGCAACCCACAGATGATATGGAAGGTAAATGTCAGGAATACTGTGCCTGCTGTACACAGCAATGCAACTAATCCCTATTCAGGCACTACTTCAGATTTGTGCAACTATAAGTCTTCTAGTCTGCAGCTGGCTCACCTTGGACTATCAACAGAGAAGTCCATCTTCAGGGATCACAGTTCCATGAGCAGTGTTCCTGCATATGCACAGCACTCTTGGACAGCCAACTATTTACTGCATAGCATGAATCTTCACTGAGTAGAACACCCACCGCTGATGTGCAAAAAGGGACTACATCGTACATCCAGTAAGAGTGGAGATGCTGTGCAGATTCTCCTGTATTTAAGCAGTAAATCCATTTTGGTGGTCCTGTGCATAGCTGGGTGCTGTTGCCAGGATTTCACAGTCTCTTAATCAAAAGCAGACCTGATGATACTTGAAGGCATGAAGTTCAAAACTCATCTTCATTTACAAATGCTAAATACTCAAAAAACCTAGTCTGGGAAGGCTAGGTATATGGCTGAACTTTGGTGTCTAAATACCTGCTTGAAAGCATATGACCAGCATTTATATAGCAATGGTAGGTTCAAAATCCACCTAACTTCATAGACACACATTTCCTTGGTAAAAATCCTGGAATCATTCAGGAAAAAGGGAGGGTTCGTGTCATGTCATTCAACCCCCCTTTCAAACCAGGCCCAGCTTCAAAGTTAGATGAGGTCATTCTAAGTCCTGTTGCATTTCGAAAATCTCCAAAGGAGAAGATCCCACAGCCTCTGTACAAACATGTCCAGGGATTAGCCACCCTCAAGGATTTTTCCTATATGCATTATGTGATGCCCTTGCTTCAATTTGTGACTCTTACTTCCTGTCCTATAGCTGTGCCCCTCTAAGCAGATTTGCTCCAGTTGCCCTGATCAAGTCCACTCTCTTCCAAGGTAAGCAAACCTTGTTCCCTGAGCTTTTTGAACATCATGCTCTAAATCCTCGTGATTATCTGCTAGACTTTCTCCAGATTGTCAACAACTTTCTCATACTAGTGGCCCAAAACTGGGCACAGTCCTCAAAATGCGGCCTCAGGACTGCTCCCCAACCTGCTGGCTACACTCTTGCTAACATACTGAAATATAAAATTAGCCTTCATAGCTGAAAAAACATGTTGGCAAGCCACATTCCTCCAATTTCTTCTGCTGTCTGGTACGCACACTATAATGTACGAACAAGTTCTGAGAAAATAGGTATCTTCTCAGCTTAGACTCAATTTTTGACATAATTAGAGAAAATAAGAATTCATCTGCTTATCTTGTGCTGGGATAGTTGATCTGGCAGACTTTTTTTATGTAACACAACATAAAGCAGCTGGATAAGGAGGAATTCCCCTCCTTGTGTGTACAATACCTTAATGGCTAGGTGATTCAGGTGCATGTGCTTTGGACACAGGTTCACCTCTCTCACATATAGTAGGGGTTTTGAACTTGTGCACTGTGAAAGAAAAGCACCTCATCTCTTTCCTGTCCCAGGCCATGGCCTTAACAGAGGGACAAGCATTAAGTAGTTTGCCTTAAATGAGATCTTTGTTGAAACAGAAAATGAAGCAAAGGGCTCATGCTAGGCAATCTCTGATCCCTAGTCTCTACAGGTACTCCCATTTTCTCACTCCAATGAAAATATGATTGATCAGTGAGAAATCTTCACCAGAACTTGCTTGGAGGTAAGAGAGGTTACAAATCTCCCACCTCTCCATGTTCTGGCTTGCAAATTTAGAACATAAGTCTCCCGTATTTTACACTTGTCATCAATTTAAGGATGCCATACCCAACCCTGATTAGGGGTGCAGGTTGGAGGAGAGATGGTGAATAAATAAAACCCTAAAACCCCTAACATTGCTTTAGTTCACAGAGAAAAAGGTGTGTGTCGAAGGGAGAGCTTCTGGAGATGGTTCCAGGAGTTGTCATTTGAGAAAAGCAAAAAAAGCAAAGTAAATTTTAGTTTTTAAAAAATTTTCACTCATCAAATGTGTAAGAAAAGCTGATCAATTAAGTGGAAAACAGTTTAAAAATATTCCTGAATCTCCTCACTTCATTTACTTTTCTTTTTAAATTCTGACCAGAGTCCCAACACTAACTTTCACTACAATATGACCAATATAAGTGGGATTTGAGTGAAACGTGCTGTTAAAAGAAACTGAGAAAAAGTTTTCCATATATTCTGCTAATGTGTCAGTTCATCTCAGTGGAAAATTACCAATAAAAGTTTAAAGTATGCAAACAAAGAGGAACTAAGGGAACGAACTAAAGAATGGATTAGAATACAGGAAGGGAAGGGCAGCAAAGAATAGCAGAAGGAAGCTTTTATCTCAAGTGTTTAACTTTGTGTAGATTACTCAGAAAATGTCCTGAAAGTTCAGCTGTGAAACAGTTTCTCCTATGGAATCTAATCCAGCCTAATGAGGACAACAGATATTTATCTTGGCAGCACATGCCCCTTGACATTAGTTCCAACTCCAGTGATAATTATTTGATAGTGGCAGAGCAGGGCTCCCACACCTGCTGAGAAGTTGCAACCTCAGCTGAAGTCAACAGATGCTTGCAGAGGTGCTCTTCACCTAACCCAGTCCCCTCAGCTACCTGTAGGTAGAGGAAGGGACTCCCTCCAAACTATTTGCACCTTCTGATAATAGCTATGCAAATAATGTGAAAAAAGATTATTATTTATACAAGGTAATCCTAACTGAGGAGGTAAAAAAAGCTTCCAGAAGCCACCAAAAAGATTACTGAGGCATTTCTGGAACACCTTATATCTCATTCTAGGATTTTCAGCTTAGTGAAGGAAGGATGTACTGCTGGACTCGCATTGTATAAAAATTGGCTTCATATTTCCCCCCCAACGATTTTCTACCAGTGCCATGTTTACAGAACTGTCTGAAGTTTCAGGACATTTAAATCTATATAACTTCTCCAGTCCCATAATTCTTAGGAGATTGTCTAAATACTAGACCCTCTAAATACCGCCTAAATGTTAGGCTGTACCCTAATGGCATCAGTGATATGGGAGAACGGTAGTTATTCTGTGTAAAAAGGATCTTCAAGGATCTTCAGCAAGAAGATCAAAGCAAATGCCAGAATATCCAATAGGCTGATGTTCAGAGCTCCTCAGTAGGAAGCTCAGACAAAAAGCTAGCTGCCACCTACAGAGAGACCTTCCAGTTCCTTGGCGATTGGATGAAGAGAGTTGCTGGCTGCGAAAAGGTTAACAAGATTCCTGCACACCAAAGTAAAGGCATAAGTTCCCCTAAAGCTACACACCAAGCTAGTTCAGCATTTTATACCTACTTAATTTAGGTAGCTCCCTACTCAACAAATGGATCCTAAAGAGTTAAGACCTTTCTGTGTACTGAAGATGAACAGAACAAAGTTCACCCTGTGGGCCCCTTTGGTAGTAGGAAATGTGAGAGCTGCATCAAGTCCTGTTTTATGTGTCCTCTCCAGCTCCCTACTTGGGACAAGAAGCTGCCAATGGCAGCTCTGCTCATCATGAACAATAAAACTGTCAAGGACAATAGTGTTCTCATGAGAGAGGATCATCTCTGCATTTGGCCTGGTCAACAGAAAATCTCCCACTAAGAGGCAATTGACAGTGAATTTGGCATGCACTGTGACATGATGAAAGACATGGAAAAAGAACTATCTAAGCTAACAGAATATGGTGAGAGACTGGGACGGGGGGAGGGAGAGAGAAAAAAAAAAAAAAGAAAAATGAAAAGTCACCATGCTCCAAAACACCAAGAAACAATTGGTAAATTGCAGTAGCATTATGCTTTTATTACATGCTCAGTTTCTAAAGTAATCAGCATAACATAAATATATAGGGTAAATTCACCTTCAAATAGAGTAGAGATGGTACAGCTCTTTTCTAAAGGTGCAAGGGGTATTATGCCATGAGTTCATAGCTGTTAAGTGCTGATGCGTCCCACTGTGCATTGCAATGGCTATTGCTATGGAGAGGTGGGCAGCTGAAGTCCTGGATAAACAAATAATATAGTTGTCTATATCTGGGAACTCAAAATAAGTTGCCAAGATTATCTTGTAGGCCCTTGGGTCTGGGCCTTAATACATCATGATTTATGGTTTGACTTGACAGCAGATGCATTTCCATTTCTGGACTATGCCTGACATGCTGAATGTGCTCATCTAGAAACAGTATTTTTAGGAAGAAATTGTTCCAGACATTTGGAAGAAGGCTTTTCTACCCAAGTTTTCAATAGCTCAGTAGTGGGTGTCCAAGCTTTTGCAATGGAACAGACAGTAACGTCAGTAAAGCATGTCTCAGAATTTGCCCTGCTTCGGGATTTTTTATTTACTAGAATCCCATTTTTACCCTGGGCAACCAATGTTTTCTAGAGTGCCAGAAGCTATTGACTAAATTAATCTGAGCCAAATAAATTGAACCTGCAGATGTATTTGGGTGCTGTAGTCAAACTGAGATGAGGGACTTGGGGGGTTTGGAGGAATTTTTTAGGGTTTCTGTGTATGAAGGCAGTGTGGGGATTATCTGCATTAGTTTGCCAGACCGAGGTGCCAACATCCGCAAACTTACTGACTTAGCTGGTCTGGAAAGACCATTTATAAGAACAAGTGATCAGTTCAGACTCCTGATCTTTCTGTTTAAAGATCAGAACTAGTTGTCATCTGCAATTCTGCACAAAACTGAAGGGAGGAAAAAGAAGGGACAACAGAAAAGGTCTGTTAGAAAGCAAAGCAAACTGTGTCTAAATTGAAAAATAAAAATACCCGAGAAAGACACAGGCGAAGAAGTAAAATACTAGTAAGTACAAAGTAAGGCGGCTATAAGCATGTTTAAAACGATGATCAATGAAACAACTGAGACTGAATTAGTTGTATACAATTTTCAGGTTGATAGCAACACTCTTCTGAGACTTCATGCTTAACTTTACCTATTAGCAGGATTTCTAGGTTTATAGTTTCAGTTTTATTCAGTCATCTCTATATGCTAGTGCTCAGCAGAGATGTTTGCAGTTCTTTAGTTGGGATAGTGTTTTGAAGTTGAACAGGAACTTTTTGCTATTCAAGGTCCTACAGCATTCTTCTTCCTGGACCAACTACCAGTTCTACCTGTGCTTCTGAACAAAAAGAGGGAGGAGGGGAGAGAGGAAATCTAATTACTCCATTTGAGGTTTTTTTGACTCATTGCTAGCACTATAACTGGAAACAAATTATAATTTTGAAATAATTTTGACTTTCATAACAAAATGCAAGTTTTTGTGAGTACAGAAAAAAACCCAACAATAATATAACAGGTTAATTTCAAATTTACAAGAAGAAACTAGCCTGTCTTAAGACTTACCAAGTTGTGGCTCCTGCATGGGAAGTCATTGAGTTTCTTACCTCCCTGAACTATTTGTCAAAAGACTTTTCACACACAAACAATTCAAGTTTTCTAAACTTAGCTTTCAAAAGCTATTTTTGTTCCCACAGCTATGTCTCCATGAAAACTCAGTCTTGTGTTATAAGCAAAGGAATGCAATTCATGCAAATAAGCCATGTTTGAAATGAAGTTGGTAAAGCAAAAAATAAGACAAGATTCCTAAAATAATTCCTGGGAAGACTGACAGTCTCAAGTATCTGTATATCATACTGGCCTTCAATTCTACCTTGCTCTTGTAACTTTCCCCATTTGTTGGGCAAGAGCAGATTACCTCTTGCTCCCCTCAGAAAACTGCATGCAGCACAAGTTAAACAAGAAAGTAATTGCATTATTTAGATTTTTTTTTAATTATATCTTTCTGCTTTTGCTATCAGTTAGAGACTACTACTAATTGTTAGAGACTACTAGTAATTGATTTACATCTCTCAAATACGATGAGACAATTTTAGTCACCAACACACCTACATCAAATGCAGGCTATATGCCAGGGATTGCAGTGATTCACTTTGTGACACCAGGTCTTTGTCCAGATCTCCCTGTTCAGCCTGCTGAATTCAACCTTTCAGCTGCATGTGAATACCTCCCTCACTCCTGGAGGCCAGGAGAACCTACTGCCCCAGCGCCCAGCTGGGGGAAAGGAGGGGAAGGCTTGTTTTGTTGTTGTTCTATGAAAGAAAATAACCTGTGAGAACAGTGTGATACGAAGTTATCAGCGCAGATCAGTTTTGCAGAAATCTAACATGGCTAAAGGTTCCCCACTCCCTCATAAACCACTTACATAAGAGCTGTTTATGACTTCTCAGCATTGCACATAACCACTTCAAGCTGCAGCTCAGCCATTAGACTTTACCTCAGCTCAGTAGGTTTGGTTGAATGAGCACTTGGCAATGGGTCTCTTGGGAAAATGGGGCCTCTGTAAGACACCGTGGTAATTTGGTGGCTTCCTCACTCAGGGTTAGCTCTGGCTTCCTTCCACGGGACAGCACAAAAGGGTGCTGTGCTAATTCAGGTGCTCAGATAGCAAATAGAAACCACACCTTCTTCACCAGTGAACAAGAAAAACCCTGAAAGTCTGCCCACAGCCTTCAGACACAGCAGCACACTTCCATTCCACACAACAAAAGTGCTACTTCCAAAAACTCAAGCAGCATTTTTTTTCCTAAAACTTCTGTTTCCCTGGAGTGTGTACCTGTGTGCGCATGCACGTGTCTCTCCTTCAGGGCAGCCTATGTCCCAAAGCACAGTGGCAAACCACTAATCTTCAAAAAAACTTTGTCAAACCCAGACCAGAGAGACTGGTACCTGGAGACAGGAAATACCACCACTGACTCCATGATGAGCAGGTCTGCAACATTAACCAGACAGGGATGATATTATCGTCTCTGCTCTTGCAGACCAGCAGAGGAAGTAGGAAGCAAAAGCCAGGAAGGAAGGGTCAGATGCAGCAGGATGATCACATTCCCTGTGCTGAGCATGGGATTGAGAATAAGCTTTCTGCAAGCTTTCTCTGTGGCATGCTGAAGCCAGACCTGTATCTCTTGCACTCTGCAGCACTGTGTCACAGCCTCTCTACTTTTCCCTGACTGTGCTAGATGTACACCATCAGGAAACTGCTATCCCCTGGCAGCCCATAGCTCCTGGGACCACAGGGCAAGCAAGGCCCTGCTGGTCAGTGCTGTAGGAAGACGGTGCATGACTACAGCCTGTTAACAAGGAGGCATGTTTTCTATTCTCCTATCTAGCTAGTACTTCACACAGCAAGTCCCCATGGACAGGGCCATCACAGTACTGTGGGAGAAATGGCTTACAAGGCTTTGCAGAGAGCTTATCACCAGTAAGGGGAAGGAGAGAGATGGGCCAGGGAGGTCTCCCACACCTGGCTGAGTGAGAAGTTGTGCAGCAGTTGCTCCAGTATCTCCCTCTTAGATGGCACCCTGTGATAGACCATGTTGAGTCCAGCCAGAATCTAGCATCCAACATCAGCCTCTTTGGAAAACTTTGCAGAAGGCCACTCTAAAACACTATATTGTGCAGTCATTATTCTACGCCCCTTCAGGGTTTATCAGGAACCCCATACTTTTCATCCAGAAACTTTTCCAGAAGATCTGACTAACCGGGACCCTACATTATTTTGCCAAGGTTTTCATCTGCATTTGGAGGGCAGAGTGGTCAAATACATTCACAGTAGGGCTCCCAAAGTGTAAGTTCAAATCTTGCTTTGGGCTTGACTAAAGTGTATACTGGGTCAGGGCTGGCATGGCTCTTCAATAGGCTGTTGACCTCAGAGACCGGCAAGCCTTGCCCTCATTGGCTTTACGTATGAGTTTATCATAATAAACTAAACCTGGCCAGGGCTTAAGGGTCAAGCCCTGACATGCAACTACAGTGTAATTGTTAACACAGCTCTTGACATAGTTTTGGCCTATGCCAGTCAGGATTGCCCCCCAGCAGTTCAGGGAATGGGAGCAGTCCTCCTCCTGTGCTGACAGGCAGTACAGACAAGGCCACTGAGCTTTTCTGGTGCAAAGTATTTATACTCTTATACCTAAGATGGAGTCCTAGCCATTTTAATTTACTGGTGAGGATATGACTGATGAGAAAAGGCAGAGTGACTTGCCCTAGCTCTGCTGCTCTGCTTTCTCCTCTCCTCAGTTCCTATAACTCCATCTTTTTCTCTTTCTACTCCTAAAATTTTCTTCCATTTTCAGATTTTTCATCCTAGCAGGATCAAATCCAATATAATCCACTCCAACAGTTTCCTCCACATTCATAAAAGAAAAACAAAACCGTTAGTTTTCTTCTGAGTTTTGTCCTTAGCACTGCTTTCCAAGCAGTAAGTCACCCAGTATCAGCTGGTCCTTTGCATTCTACTGTTAGTTATTAACACCATTAACCTCACTACCTTATTATGTTAGTTTGGCAGGGGCAAATTCAATGGGAACTAAGTTGTAATTCTTTTCTTTCCTGTGAGCCAGTCGACATTCCCTCTTAATTCTTCCTGGGCTTCAGAGCGAATAGAGACTTTCCTGAGATGTATCGCAAGGCCTTTTTCCTCCCCTGCCAGTCCTGTTCTCCTAAACCTGACTTAACAGTTTTACATCAGACTGCAACAATTTTATGCAGTCAACAGTTGGATAATAGTAACAGAGTTTTCCTGAGGAAAAAGCACAAATTTCACTGCTGGTGACGTAGAATATTCTGAGTCCTATCTTAAACTACCTCTGCACCTCTGCCAGCAGAATGTCCTAACCAAAGCTTCTGGTCAGGTTTGTTTTCTTTCAGCATAGATGTGTTTTTCAGTACTAGCACATATGTACCCTATTTGACATGCAATGGAACAACAGTGACATCCATTGGCTGAAGTAAACCCAACCTAGACCTGTTCATTACACAAGAGTTATTTATAATGGAAACTGTATGTTTGACATAAGATATTCTACTACATTTTTATGTGATCTATAATTATAAATGTTTTAGGAGTGTCATGCAAGTTAAGCTAAGTTTCATGTTTTTCCCTCAGGTCTTTCCTGAGAAGTGATCAGTAAGCTTGTCTTGCTTAAGAAATATGTACTGATTGCCAGATATCTACAACTGAGAGAGGTCTTATTTTCTGGATGTTGCAACACTGAAACCTCAAAAGCTCAAGCAAATACTAAAGACATTTGAAAATATTTGTGAGGTGTAGATAAAATTATTTGTGGTCTTTCTAGCTTGGTAGGTACTGTCAAAAGACTAAACTCTAACTTCATTCCAAACTGAGAAAACTGACCCCCCCCTCTTTCCCCCCCCCTTCTTTTTTTTTTTTAATTTTCAAGAGCCTAATGCAAGCCTCAAAAAATGAGATTTTTTCCATTCATTCCAACACAACAGCTTTTCTAAACCGCTCTAAGCTGCCTGTAGTTTGAGAGGCTCTTGGCATCAAAACCGGTCACAGCATTTCAATCACACTTGCAGTAAGTTCTAAGGACATAGGTGGTATAAATTTCCCCAATTCTACTGGCACACTCAAAGACAACATAAATCATGTGGGATGCAGAGTTGTTCTGGGAACTCATGACTACAAGGTTGCCCACCATGATACTCAACAATTTTTTTCATGCTGTCACTCCATGAGAGAGAAACCTTATTTATAAAGATATGACACTTTTTTTTTTTTTTTAAGATATATGGTTCTTTTACTCAGAGGAAAGATTTTAAAGTTGATTGTATTAAAACACATGGTATTTCTTTGCAATCAGTTATAAACCAGTCTACAACACACTCCATCATCAATCTTCTTTTTCTCCATACCCCAATCTTCATGTCATCAGCCACTTTTATCAGTAGCAATATTATTTTTTTTCTTCCTGGTACGATATTGATATACCAGAGTGTAAAAATACAAAATGAAATTGTGACTCTTCACTGAATTACGGCCAAATGTTAAGGTCAATTATAATCTAATTGTTAATCCACCTATACTGAGAAGCTAGAAAACTGCAAACATAAATAAACAATGCAGGCTAATACATCAGATATTTTTCAGAAGCTCAGTGTTATATCTTGTTATTGACCAAAGATATCATTAAAGGAGAAGGCAGAAGGAAATACATTTGCTTTTTCATATCTATTCTCCACAAACCTGTGTTGATTGGTGGGATTACATTATTCTTGTTTGTTGTCTGAGGCTTCATTAATCTATTGGTTATAGTGTAGGCTCTAATTATCCTGGTTAGCCTATTAACCTTTCCTAGAGTTTGGTGCAACACTAACTTTATTCATTTCTCTTCTTTGGAAATTCTGTGCTGTCCCAAGATTTACTGAAAATCAGCAGTGACATCCCAGAGAGGTTTTTGGGCAGCTTTTATAAATTATTTCTATACAACAGGATTCCCCACACAAGTATTGCACTTTTTTGTTTGTTTTTGGTGGTTTGGGGTTTTTTTTTGTTAGAGAGAGAGAGGGAGAAATCCCTACAGTAGCTGTACTTCAGTGTGTGGCATAATTGTTGGTTTAAATAAAAAGTGTATCCTCAGTCATGATGTAAATTAATATTCTTTCCTCTTGCTTCCTCAAAACATAGAAGAGCCCTCTGGTTAGACCCTTCTCTGTCTGGCTTGCAATAATTCTAATTTCTGAATACATTAGATCAGCTTAGAGCACTATATTCTCTCTGCCATTTGCTCTATAGTTATTCATCACAGTTCATAAGCACAGTTTAATGTACAGTTTTGAGCAGGCAGTCCATGGCTGAGTACTGCTATAGTACATATTAGAGAAGGAGAAGCTGTGCTGTCCAAGTCCTTTATCAGATGACACTGTCCTTGATTTAGTTCAGGAGTATATTTTATGGAAATCTACAATGACTCCTGTATAATGGAAATGATAAAGCACCTGAAAATATTACTTTTCAAATTTTTAGGGACAATATATTCTATATGATGACAAAGTGAGCTCTCTTTGCAAGTTTCCCTTTTTTAATTTTTGAAGCCTCTCTTATGGCTATTATTTTTAATTTTTTTAAAATAATTTCACTATACTTTGCAATCCTTCAACTAACAAGCTTCACTTGTAGCAGTGGAGGTAAAGAAGTGACAGAAGTGACTCCCACACTATTCCAATATCTGTTCCAGTGTTAGTCTTGCTCCCCACAGTGGAACACAGGAATGGAGTAGCTAACTTCTTAATACAAAAAAAAAAAAACAAAAAAACCCCATTATCATTACTATTTTTCTACTGAGCCTTTATTACTTTTTACTGTTTTAGCTTTTATTTTTATGAGAACTTTTACAGCTTTTTTCCTGATGGTGTGTCTGAGAAGCTGATGTCTGCTTTGGCTGGTGACCATTTTTCTTTCATTCTCCATCAGTACACAAGACTAAATTCTACTTAATTTACCCAAGTGTAACATTTGTTTGCCTTGAAACTGGCAGTAGCAACTGGGGTTTGTACAGGACGTTTTTACTTAATAAAGAGTACAACAGATCTAACTGCAATATGATAGTCACTGTAAGACTTGCTGACAAAAACAAGCTTTGTAAAAAATTCTGGTTATGGTTTATGCAAGCATCCAGGACACACTTATTCTTAACACAGGATTTTAAAAGTTGTGATCTTGTATCGGATTCTAACAATACACTACCAGTTTAAAGTAAGCAATTAATCAAAGATTTCCTACTAAAATCCTGTCAGCTGCTCACAGGGGTTCCACAAGTTTAGCCTAGTGCAGACTGTGTGAAATGCTCCATTATGCCAAACCAAGCTTCCAGAGGAGATGAAATAAATGTTTTATTTACTCACTTCAGGCAGATGAGACAGAAAAGTTTACAGCTTTCAACAGGAGTCTTGGGGAAAGTGCTAAAGTAGGAGAGCACAGAAATAAAGAAAAAATTAAAGACTTACTGCTCCATAGCCATACAGTTTCATTTTGGATTTTTTTTTTTTTAATGAAGATTGTATTATAATAACTGTCTCATTTAAAAGAAATCAGTAAATTTTAAACAAGATACTTAGATGTCTGTAGAGACAAGCTAAAACTGTTGAAAACTGGGTTAGAAGCACAAAACGCAGAGGGGTAGTTTTGTGAATTGCGCCTTTTCCTTTCAACAAATAACTGACAGTTGTCCAAAACAAAATGTTATAGCCTATTCTACCCAAATCCTTCTGTTTAGATCCACAAGGATCCCAGCTAGTATCAGTTAGGAGTGTAACAGAAACAGACATCCTTCTAGTTTATATTTTAGCTCACCAGCCACATCAAAGAAATCAATGATTTGCACAGCACTATTTGTAGACTGGTCTGTTACACGAGAGGAAAAGTCTGTTTATGAGTTCCTTACTAAACAGACTGCTGTAAATGTTGATTTAAGCCTGCCAGTGAGACCATTCCCCGGAGTGGGACAGATGATGAGCAATGTCCTCCAGCTGACCACATTCAAGCTACACTGATGACACTTGAACCCGGTGTGAACCTGGATGTGGCTGAGGATCTTTATAAAGTACAAACCTACTGTAAGGGAAATCACTGTCATAGCACCTCTTCTCTGGAATTTATTTATTTGGCATCACAAATCTACAGACTGCTTGAATAATGAAATGGTACTCCTAACAAAGATCATCCTTCAGATAAATTGTCAAGCTGGATCATTCCAGCTTTGCATCTTCACTTGAGAATGCAATTTAGTAACACACATGCTGCGGTGAGAGATAAGTAGTGCAGGCAATAAGCGTTTTCTGGGTCTACTTGGACTAAGCTTCTTTCCCACGTTCAACAACATGTGCAGAGATTCAGCATGCAGCATCGTCCCCTGTAGCCTTGTGCAGTACCCTCCACTGCAAGTACAGGTGGAGATCTCCCCAGAGTACAGCACCATCAGTTTCAGGAGGAGATAAGTGTGTCCTTAAGCACTTCAGCAGAAACTGTTTTCTGAATCAGAGCCAGAGAGAGCACCCAGTATCTCCAAGGAGTCTGAGGAAACTCTCCTAGTTAAGAGAAATGTGCTTTTAAATGATTTTTAATTTCTCTGATGCTTTCTCTCACTCATCTGTTTTCTACTTAAGAGGATATTAGGATGAGAACAAGATTTTTATTTAATGAGTTCATCTGATCCCCCTCTGATCTCTCAGCCTGCATTAGTAATCCCTGGTATGAGGGAAAACAATAACTTTTCCAGCAACTGGATGCACTATTAAAGATAAGCTCATGCAAGAAAGCAAGAGAAAAAACATAGATGTCCACTAAACTACATTCAAGTACCTAAAAGGTGGGAAAGGACCTCCTGGTTGATATATAAAAATAATATTTTATCATTCTGTCTGTAATCGAAGCAAATATCACAAGCCTTCAGCACTCTCTGTAGTTACATGTCTAAAAGCTTTGCTTCTGTATTTGGTATTGGTTTACTTGTTCTACCATTTTTACATAGGAGGATGCTAAAAACAGGATGTTTAATTTTGCTGTACACTCTCTTTTTCCCCTATCTTTGAAATGTTCTCTAGCAACGTGGAAGAGTGTTATTACTAGATCAAAGAAAGTCAATAATCTTAATCCAGTTAATAGTTATATACAGCACTGAGGAGAAAATTATGGACGAGACTTCATTGCTATTGTATCCCGTTAGTTCTATAAATTCAGAAAACCTGACCTGGACCCCAGAGAGCTCAGTAAAAGGGTTTCTTGCAGGGGTCAGCACATACAAAAACAGGCTTTTGGGCGCTGCTAAGGCTGAACAGAATAGAACATCCATTATAATCTTCAGTCCAGATCCTCAAACAATGTATAAGAATCTAATTCCTACCATCTCCCTGTGGGAATGAGGAGTCAAAAGAGGCAATAGCCTAAAAAACTTATTTTGATTCACTGTCTCAAGGCAGAGCTGAGGATTTACTTTGGGAAAGCTAAACACACAGAGAAGAGCACTGCAGGACAGGCTCCCTAGCTGGAGAAGGCAGGAATGAAAAATCACTTCTAGCTCAGGGCACAGGGACTCATTTTCATTTTCTTGTGTTTATCGCTTTGCCAGTACATCACCAGTTTCTTGTGTTTAGAGCACTAGGCTTTGGGGAACTTCCACATTAGGAGACTATGCACACCGGCAGAGCTGTTTTGTTGCATCTGGCAAAAGAGAGGCTAGGAGCAAGTGCTTGAAGAGAAAAAGGAAAAGAACAAGAGTTCCCCTCCTGTGTGTACCCTCCAGGTTTCCATCAATTTATGGCCAAGGGAATTCTATATCTATGTCTTAATGGAAGGAAGCTACATTAATGTGACTAATAGCTTTCGAAGCCTGACTTTTTTGCCTTCACAACCTCCTGCCTTGTGAGGTCCCTAAATTTACTCACAGAATCACAGAATATTAGGGATTAGAAGGGACCTCAAAGATTCATCTAGTCCAATCCCCTTGCCGGAGCAGGAACACCTAAATGAACACCACACACATGTGGTGTTAAGTAAACTGCATTTCTTTGTTCTGAACTTGCTACCATATCTGAAGATTATTCTTGAGCTGTGAGAAGTAGCAAGAATAAGTTCCAAGTAGCATGAAAAAGGTGAACTGGTTTCACGGGCTCCACTATCTTCTTCACTAGCTGTGACGGATGCACTCCTCTTGTTTGAACTAACTGAACTTTGGTCCAGGCAGATGCTCAGCAAATAGGTCTGATCAAAGTTGATCCTGTTGTGTGAGGCTCTCAGTGAGAACTCAGCACCAAAACCCCAAAAAATTGTTTGGCTGGAGACTGGGCTGATAAGCAAATGAAACTGCATGAACACAGCAGAAAATCTGACTACAAACAATCCACTTTACACTATAAATCTCTGCAGCCATTAGGACCTGTTGAGCTCTCCTTCCATGGCAGCTGGCTCTGCAGCAGTGACCTCCCTTTGATCAGGGACACCTCTCAAGGCTGCCCCTCCAGGCTGAGAGATCCCTTGCCTGACACCAGAGGGTTGGTAAGTGACTTTTTTTTTGCATGCACTTAACATTGAAGATACCTACAGTAAGCTCATGCAATAACCTTTGTATTCCATACTAATTTTGAGTTTAGTAAATAGCAGAGTAGTGACTGCCAATCCATCTGTACTTATTAAATAGTTTATATATGTAAATTTACTGATTAGAACTCAATGAACTAACTACTAGATCAGATCTGAGTGATCTCTGACCCTTCTCCTACAACATTAGCTGCCCTAAATAAGAAGCCTATGCTCTCTCTTTAGTCACTCCAATCTTCATTGCATGGATTTAATCTCAGGGGTTTTGTTAATTGCAGCCTTGGATATTTATTTCTAGAAGCCTTCTCAGAGGCCCACTCCTGCAGAGCCTGAAGCAGCAAAACCCTGCTGTGTGCTTCACTGCCTTCTGCTCCTGCAGCAAAGGCTGGCTGTACACTGTCTACTGGCAACCGAAGTGTAACTGCAACTACAACACACTCAGCCTCAACCACCCATTAACAAGCAGACAAGGATTTGAACAAATCATTTACATAACTCAGCTTTTAGACAAACCCAAGCCATACATTTGTCCTATGTCAGGCCCATCTCTTGTCAAATCCCACTTCCTTGACATTTCTGTCCCCACTGACAGGTTCTGCCTGTAAACACACCAGGACAAATGCCATCCACTGTAAACAAGGACCAGCATTATTTACATTGATGTAACTGAGATCAAAGTGTGTCCTTCCCACACACCACCAAAGCAAATATATAGTATGGTTTATTATTATGTGGTGTCAAGTCTTTGGAGTAAATCAGAGTCATTACTATTTACAGATATCAGAAAAAGAAAGGCTGAATGAGAATGTTTGACAAGGTCACGGGAAAGACGATGACTTGCATGCTGATATGCCTAGGTAGAAGTATGTCTTACTCCATAACGAAAGCCATGTCACCAGTGTGACAGCTCATACAACAAATAGAAGTTGCAGAGGCTGATGATGACTACAGAAAGGATGTGACCACAAAGATGGAAAGAAGGAGGTCAATTAGCTGTACCCAAGGGAGTTCAAAAAGGGCAAGAAATTGAAAGTAGCTCATTCGTGTTCACTCAGAACTACATTAATTCTACAGCAGATAAACCGCAAATACTGGCAGTGGAATGCTGATTTTTTTGAAATCTGTATGTCCTGCTACGACACAAAGGTTTTAAGACACTGGCACCAGGGCTTTATACACTAAGTGAAAACAAGTTCTTTCATTTACATCAGAGGTTAAAGATTTAATCCACAGGGTGCTTGTACTGACCAGGCTCTCTGCCCTTGCAGTTTCATGAACAGGCCTACCTGTTGGCTGACCCCGCTATGAGTTCCCATCCTCTGCTCGTGTAAACTCTCATGCCCAAATACAGAGTGGAAAGACTGATTAATGCTTCCACTGAACAGTAGTTTTTCTAGCAATTTCTCAGTTTATTGATTTGACTGAAAACAACTCAGCCCTCAGCAGCACAAAGGTTAGAGCATATGCAAGGTAATAGTAACATTTCCTTCAGAGGAAGCATCT
Source organism: Antrostomus carolinensis (assembly GCF_000700745.2). Classification (NCBI taxonomy): domain Eukaryota; kingdom Metazoa; phylum Chordata; class Aves; order Caprimulgiformes; family Caprimulgidae; genus Antrostomus; species Antrostomus carolinensis. The sequence goes on along the minus strand of NW_010329440.1, from coordinate 28,713 downwards.
CACTTTATCTTCAACCTACCAAACTCCAACCTCCTTATGTGAAGTTTGTGAAGATGCTCTGGAGAAAAAATTACATTTGTGTGAAGTATAGTATAAATATCAAGAAGTCAAGTTCCAGTAGGGCTTTCACAGAGTGTTATGCTGAACTAGTTCTTCAGATTTAAAGAAAAGGACTGAAAGGGGGAAGTGTGATCACTCTTAAATTGTTATCCTGTTCTTACAGCATAATAGGGATGATTCCTTCAGCTCATACTGAACTTTATGCGTGGACTTTCTGTATAAAAGGTGAGGACTTTCTGTATAAAACCAAGACTGTCATGCAGAACAGAGCCCCTTGAAGATACCCACTTAAGAAGCAGACCTTAAGCTCAAAATCGGAGCATATCAATCTGGATACACTAAGAAAAAATCTTCCTATGAACTTTGGTAGTACAATATGTGGCAAGAAGAGGGAACAGTTATGAGGGCACTCCAACTTTAGTAGCAGCCAAGAGCAAATGTCCCTTGTAGAACAGTAATGAAGTGTGATGAAAGACAAAAGCAAACACAGGAGCTGGGAAATAATAGTGAGACTTCACTGAATGCTGCTTACAGGGCCAGTTACTTGCTGCGTTCAAGGGAGGTCACTTCAAATCTAAAACAAATACCTTAGAAAACTCTTCAGCTCCTCTCATACATCCTTCCTGAAGAAAGGAAATAAAAATATTTGTCTTAATCTTAAAGCTATAAGACTGGGCAGAAAACTTAAGATGATAATGAATAAGCTTGGGTCAGAAATTTGATGGGGAATTTAGCCATAAAAATCATTGAGCTTCAACATAGAACTTGAAAAATTTTTCATGTACTCCAGTGTTTCAATGGGCTATGGACATGTGATGGGATAATACAAAAGTCTTGCTCTTTCAAACTGTCTGCATCCTCCCACTAACACAGTTCAAGGTGAATGAAAAATCATTTAGTTGGTGCTAACATCATACAAACTTAAGAGATAATGTGCATCTCAGTAAATATGTTCCTCAAAAACCTTAAGTTTCTTCACTTATTTATGTTTATATCTAGTCCTCAAGATTCAGAGCAGCTCTCCAATGTTACTCTTGCTGAATTACATTTACCTGGCCTTCTTAAGTCTGGGAAGTGCCAGAACTCTCTTATAAAAAAAGATGTGAGCACATACAATGGCCTAATTCAGACCATGAGTACCACCTAGCTTATTATACTATGGCTAGTAAGTCATGCTTAGGGAAGGGCTGAGAAACACTGTAATGTTCCCCTCCCCCCCTAAAAAAAAGAAAAAGGAAAAAAAAAAAGAAAAAATGGTTGGGGGCTTTAGAGGATTTTTTTTTTCCTTCTTTCAACCTCCAGTACTCTGTTGTTCTGGAACAGCCTGAGCTGGAAGTACTATATTTGTGCTTAAAAAGTAAGAGTTTTTTCTGTGGTTATGAAGATACTTTTGTACATGCTTTTTTCAAAGCTGCTCATCAGAGGAATGTTTGCAAACATCCATTGCTGCCCATTATTAACAACAAGAGAGAAAGCTTGTTGGGTAAAAATCCAGGTCTGGGAAAGTAACTGGGCTTCTCTGCTTTTTACAAATAACATTCCTCTCACATTTCCTCTGTATATTCTGTCTTCATAGTACTTCCAAAGTATCAAGAAAGAGTTTAAAAAGAAATTACAGTTTCTGTGGTGAAAATAGGTAAACACATAGAAAACAAGCAGTACTATATTTTTTGTAGTGATTTTGCTAGTAGCTTTCTTTCAAAAGTGAGGAATGTCTGTGAAAGAGTTTTGCAAGACCAAATAAGACAAAATTATTGTGAGAAGACCAAATATGACCAAATTATTGGGAGAAGACTTAAAGCTCAGTTAACAAAGTTATCCTATCACGCTCGGATAACAAAGCGCGTGAAGGCTTAGCAGTTAGCATGGCTACTGATTTATGACTGAGGGTTTTTTAATTATTATTATTTTTAGTAGACCTCCAAGGAGAACAGCAAGACCCCAAAACATTTAAGGGAAGGAAGAAAGCTGCCCTTGAAAAGGCCAAGAACATTGGATATTTCACACATGAGAGTTTGAAAGGGGAAAGTATCACAACCATGTGACACATGAGGTCTGAAGTCAGCACAAGCCAGACAAGTATAGTGGCATTTATTCACTGAAACAACTTTTGCCCCATAAGAAGTATTTTTGTTATTTCTTTACTGGAATTTGTTCCCCACCCAACTAGCCCAGCAGATCCCGTTATTACTTGAGCATCAGGGCATATTGCCAGGTCAACTTTCCCAGGCATTTCTAAGAGAGGTTAGTTCCTGCTCTCTTCGAGTCCTAACAGGCAGAAGATAAAGTGTATCTGCTTAAAATAATTAACCACAGGGTGTTTTACTATTATTATTTTAAAGCTTAAAGCTATCAAAACAAAGTCAAGAGTTGATTTTTTTTTTTTTTAATTTAAGAAAGCTTTATTTAAACATACACCAAAGAATGTTGTTCTCCATGGAGGTTACACAGGAGGTCAGACAACATGACAGCAACCCATTTTGACTTCAGCTTTTACAAAACAAAGAAAGCTGAAACAGATACCTCATGCCAGTGGTGGACAGAGTAAAGTGTTACCTGCTCAACTACGTGATTATAACCATATCACTTACCATGGGAAAAAGTGCTTTGGTGCACCCACCCTACCTGATTCCCACTGAGATTGTACTCATCTGATTGTTAAGTATATCAATTATTCTACTGTGAACTGCTACATGTGTTATCCACAACAGGGCCATGTCCTCCAACAGGATGATTCTCTATCCATAGTTAACACTGCCAAATGAAGTATGCTGTTTATTAAGCTCCTGATCAAAGAGATGTATTTATAAATAAATAAATAAATAAATAAACCAAACCCCCTCAAAACCCAATCTTTTCTGATTTCACCAGTACTTAGCATAGGATTGGATGAACACTTATTACATTATTTTGTGCACTGAGACTGGAGAATACATTCTAGCAAACTTCTCGTAAGAAAAAAAAAAAATATTGCTGTCTGTCCTCAAATTAAAATCTCACCCTAACAAGACACTGTTATCTTCACGACTAGTCTTCAGAACAGCAGGATCCATTACTCATTTGGCAGTCGGCAGCCCATTTTGTTTGTAATTTAGCCATTAAGTACTAACTAAACACTGACCTAAAGAGAAAATAGGCCTGAATGATTCTTGGGATCTCTTCGTCTGTAATGTTAGTGGTATTATGACTCAATTAGTTTATTCTCACTGGATTCAGTAAATGAACTAAAATTATTAATACAGCATTTCAAGATGCACTGCTATCAGCTCAAACTGCTGTGAAACTTGCCATGCTGATTTAATCACCTTGCTGCCATGTGATCTGATAAAGACATTGCATCATCCTTCACTGCCCTTTGAAGGCATGCAGTGTAGCAAGACCTTTCAGGGACTCTTCCAAACATATTATAGTGACTCAGATCTGCACTCTTAACAGAGCTGACCATTAGGTAACCACACAGGTTTCAGCTGTACACCAAGCAAACAGCAATAACTGCCTTTAGAATAACAATTTTTTTCTGCAAAACAGATTTCAGAAGCTGGAAGTGTTTGAATATTTATTATTTCGTGGTAGTTGTGTTCTCTTCTAGTAACCTTCTAGTATAGAATTTGATAAGCTAATGTTAAAGAGCCTAAATAAAAGAGTTTCTTATAATTAAGAGTAGGATTATTAATCGTCTTAAAGTTTTTTTCAGCCTATCATCCAAAGGGCCATGTTAAAGAACTGAATTTAGTGGCAATTTTAAAATTTTCATTAGTCTGAATGCAGTTAACACCTCGAGTATGACTTTGGGTGAAATGCTAGCACTACATTTTGCCAAATGGAAATTTACTAGGTTTGTCTCAGACAAGCTTTTGTAGGTCATGTGAAGGGCCTCCTTTCCTGCCCAGGCTGCTGGAAGCAGCCATGGTTTCCCCTGTCATTTTGTAACAATGCAAGCAACCAACATGGATTACATTCTGGTTGCTGATAGTATTCCCTGTTCCACATACTGAAATTCCTTCTCTTGGCTATTTCATATTGCTGGACAGCAAACCACAGGAACTTCAAATTACAGGAATTCTTATGGTTTATTCACATTAAAGTCTTTTGCTCCAGTGACTTGACGTCTGTTGTTTTACACTACAAATTATTCTCAGTTCTCAAGCCTGCTGACTCATTGATTCAGACTGAATCATATTCAGTGGTTCCAACTGGTTTTTGTCTTCATGCACTAGTTCTTTGCCTTTGAGTCAATTTCTCAGGTATTCTGTACAAAGAAACCAAAGACTGCTGCACATGAACATGACCATGATTCACACTTACCTTAGCTGTCTGCATTCAGTTTATTTCCCCATGGAAAACAGGTTGATTTGAATGCATGAAAAATTCTTGAAGTCAATTATGTTACCAGAAAAATGACCCTTCCTCCTCCCTCCTCCTTTATTTTTTTAAAACCCCATCCCCTCAAATTTGGCACTCTCTATTTTCATCTTCCCAGAATAAAAGTGGCCATTAGCACAGCACTGTAACACTCTGGACTATTACTCTTCCATTCTCAAAACATTGAAGTGTTGAGAAAACACTGTGTGATGTCACTTCATATTGTGAAAATCTTGGAGGTCAAATGTTTATAGGAATGGTGACTGCAGCAACAGCTTCAGCCAAATGCAGTGCTGGCTGGAAACACACAAGGCTTGCTACAGAATGTCATTACCTAGGCATGCAAGTCTCTCTCTCCACTTGTCCTTCCTGAGTAGGTCCTACAAGATGTGACAACCTGTGGAGTTAGAGTGAGGAATCTATCGTTTTTGTCATTCAAAGTGGAGGGGACAATGGGGTAGAAAACACATTTCCCAAACTTTCACAACTTCACACCTCATAGGATCACACTTAGAAAGGCCCTCCATGCTCTGTGCTTTCTTCTCTTTCTCCAAATGAGAGCAGGAGGAAAATTTTACTACATAGACATGCCATCTTTCACTGAGGGACTGTTCAGTGCTCTTGCGGGACCACCTTTTGTGTCCTGCTAATGAATTCAGCTAGAAATGCTGAAGAAATGCTGTCACCTAATCGGAAGCAGGTGACAAGAGCAAGTTTGTCTAGAGACCAGAAGATTAGAATTTCCTTCCTTTCTCTGAATGGAGAGAAGAAGAACTTGCTGTTTCTGATAATACTTGTAAGCAGCCTACTTAGAAAAGAATTAATTTCCCACAATGTACAGATTTTTTCTTACAGGTTATTGTCCAGTTCTCCTCTGGCCAGCATTAGTCTGATCACACCAAACTCAACTTAGTATTTACAACGCCACTTGATTCTGACATAATGCTTTACATCACTATCACTAATTTCAATGCTATTTAATAAATTCATGCTAAAGGAGCATAATTACTATATCTATTACAATTAGGAAAATAGGAAACATGGAGTAAACCATGAAGACTGGACAGAATGCATATAGAGCTGATTGGAAAGATATCACTATGGATGCACTAGACTGAGTCATTCCTTTTCCTGTCTATCTACCACCACATAAAAATGCACAAGTTTCCAGCACAATAGTTTTATCTGTACAAATTCCTGATGCATACCTGCACAGATAGATGGAAAACACAGACAGGATTACAGATATATCAGTTTGGCAGGGCCTCTGAAGTTCTCTAGTCCAACCTCCTGCTAAGGACAGGACTATTGCCAACTACACATCAGATGCGCTATAATCCAAAACCTCCAAAAATGGACATCCAGAACGTCTTCAGACTGGTGACATATCCAAGAATTGCACTGCCTCCTACTGAAAAAGTTTTTCTGAATATCCAAGAAGAACCTGTAAGCAAGCAGATGTAATTCGCTGTCCCTGCCCCTTGTTGACTCATGTCACTACCATGTTTAGTGTTGTCACCTTTATCTAAGAGGGGAGCTATCACATCACCTCTTAATATCCTCCTAATCACATTAAACAAATCCAGCTCCCTCAAACTCTTCACAGGAACTTCCTCTAGACCTCTGTCCAACCTACTGCCCTTCTGCCAACTCCTCTCTGTTTTTTTTCCCCCATTCCTCTGGGCCTCCCCAGCACCAGCAGTGAGAGCAGAGACAGGGAATATGAGTTTTCACTCCCATAGTCCCACAATGGTAGAGGACTGTGCTCACATTACAGACCCAGTGGAGGGGATAAGAAGCTTTGAACCCTTTTCCCAGCCTCAGAGGTGTATCAATAGTTTATTTCCACAGACATTGATTTGGGCCAAAACGTACCACTACAAGCAATTAGTTAACTATTTAAGACATCATTCATCCCTTTTTGTTCTTTTCTTTCCTTCACAGACATACCACTTCATGCATTATTCTCCCCTTCTAGCATGGAAATACATTCCCAGGGAATTAAAGGAAACAAATTACTGTCTGTTATGATGTTGCAACTCCAAACCACAGGATTCAGCATAAAGAAGTAAAGAACAATTATTGGAACATCAGGGCTTAACTAAACATTTCAGTATTTGGCAAGGCATCCTCTGAGCCAACAAGGAAACAGACAGCCATGCATAGTGTGTTCATATTGGTAACTATAAAATATCATTTGAACAGTGTTTTAGGACTTTGAATTTTAGTAACATTAATACTGTCTTTTAGTATAAGTGCTGTGATACTAAAATGAAGCACTTAATTTTTTTTTCTTTTTTTTTTTTTTTTTTTTGGCCACTAGATATTGTTAAATCACATGCTAGTATCGAGTTCATGCTTTGTATGGATCTTCACAATGGTTCATGACATTTTTTGACTGACTAGATCTTTATCAGTTGCTCTGGCACGCATATTCAGTGAGACACAGAAGTGGCTGACCCAGAGACTAGCTGGTATCTCTTTGCATTGAGCACAGCAGGGGAAAGTGTAAAGTCCTGAAGATATAAATCCCATTTGCAAGATTCAGAGGTCAGCCTGCACTCTCGGTTAGCACAGAACAGGCCAAGCTTCAGAAGCCAAATCCAGGTTTCTCAAGAGAAGGGACTAACTTTTGCAGGAAGGAAAAGTTTTATGCGTCTTACAAAGCTGGAATGTGGTGTCCTTTTCAATACAAGAGGTCAGGGCACTCAGAAAAAGAAGTGAGTCTTGAAGCCATAGACATGAAAACCATGTAAAACTTGAATTTGTCAAAATAGATCAAATTAATTGACATTTACAAGCTGTGAATTTCCTAGATTGAAAGAATACGTAAATGCAGAAACCACTTAGGAAATACAACAGATTAAAGTGTTATCCCTATTACTATCCTTTCCATACAGTGCAAAGTTTACCACTTTTAAAATATTTAACCATACATAATGTTTATACAGACTAGAGATCATTAACCAGCAGCCCCCATGTTTCATATCTGCAGAGCAGATGAGACTTCTCAGAAGGAGTCACGAGGAGGCCCTGCAGCACTTCCACCCTCCCAGGAGACACAGTTCTCTTTTTGCAGCCTGACTTCATGGCATGGAAGAGATTTCTAATACCCCCTGCCTTCTTATAATGAAAACACAGAGCCCTTGAGGGCTAGCCAGCCCTTGCCTTCTCTGACACCATGCCACGGACAGGCTGGCACCCAGTCACCACAGACCCGAAGCAGAACAAACATTATGACCACACTCCGTCCTAAAACCTTTCCCGTGTTGTCTATTCAGCTACAGCAAGAGATAGGGTTGAAATCTCACTTACAAGCCAGTCTCAGATCAGACTTTCCTGTGCTGATCAAGCTCACCTTGCTCCTTGGAGGACCTGTCCCACAGCAGCAGAGGCCCAGGGCCCCATCTGCAGCCTTAGCTCCACACCCTGACCTGGCACACCGGCTGCTCTTCTCTCCCCGCCCAGGCTCCTGCAGGGACAAACCGACAGCTTACACACCAGAGGGCTTTCTGGTTTTGCTCTACCATTTCCCCTTGTCCAAAAGGAATACAAGAAAATGCTATAGTCTCGCTTTTCTGTTCTGCAAGGCACCATCCCCCCTCTAAAGCAGGTTTAAACACTGCCCAGCTGCATCACCTACCAGCATGATCCTCCCTACCACCACTCAGCCCAAAACAGCTACTGCTTTCTCTCTCTCAGGTCTTCCTTCCTCTAAGGAAGCTTTCAGATGTAAGAGTTGCAGAGATGGAAAAGAGGCTTCCACTCCACTGGGCTGTTCTCTACCCTTCTTCTCCAGGGTAGGGATGATCAAGGGCATTTTCTGTATCTTCCTTCTTCAGAGAAGCCAGAGGAAGACAATCACAATTTCCTTTCCTCCAGGTCATCCTGTGACTCCCTACCAGATGCATCCAACAGGGCTAAGTGGCTGCTGCAGATCAGCTCAAGGGGCAACTGCTGAACTATGGCAGACCACATAGGGCCAGCTTCTGCTGCAGAGCTGGCCAGCCTGTGAGGTCCCAGCAAGCACGAAACCTGGCACAGGTGTGGCTGCTGAAGCCAACAAATACTTTGTTTAGCATGACAGGTACATACAAACAGCAGTGCATTCAGTCAACCAGCCTTAAGTAGCAGAGACAGACACATCCCTCTCCACTGGATGACCAGATTTTTGATGTCTACAGCAGGAAGTGATTAGGTGACCAATTAAACCTCTCAAAACAGAGTGCTTCCAATTAGAATAATTAAGAAAAAGAAATAAAGTATTCAATAAATAACAGCAAGTCTTCTATAGGAGTCACCATTGAAGTTGGTTTGCTGTCCTGACTTTGGTGAAAGACAGAGTTTGATATTTCTCCCACCCTGTTTCCAGCAGAGATGTGGTTTACACTGGCAAAATGGTTACTTAAACCAATTCCCAATAGGAACAAATTACGCAGTAAGAATGATTATTTCCATAGACATAGCTCTCTGCATTATTTGCCTTCAGAACAATGAAGAAGCAAAGCAAAGTTTTAAGCTTTGCTCCAGAAGCAAAGTTTTAAGACCAGACCACATTCCAATTTCCACCAATTTCATTGCTAGCTATCTAGATAATGTTGGGAGAAAATCAGATTTACATGGTGTCAGCCATCTGCAAACTCCTACTGAGTCCACCAGGTTTTCCAACTCTGATCCATCCTGCTTCAGTGCTCCCAAAGAGCAGAGTTAATTCATTACAGCTCTAGTATCATCTTTACGTACCGCCCTTGGCATGCCATTACTTGTAGTCACTGGTTGGCTCTAAGCAGTCAATGAGCACGTGCTAAAGGCAGGCCTTAGAGTCTCAGGTTTCTGACCATGGTTTGGGGTGAGCAGAGCATGGAACAGCTGGTGAGACCGTTGCTTTCCTGCCCTTCACAAAGCAGCAGTTGAACCATTTTAATTTACCATGAAGTTTCTTACAGTAAAACCAATCACCAATTTTGGCTTACCTCAAAATACTGCACTGCAAATTGCAAATGAGAACTTGCAATTCAACTGCTTACATTTTGGGACTGAGCTGACACTTTGGGGTTGTAATCTCATCAGTCTCTCCAAGGCATCTCCACACATAAATCAGAGCACTAATGAAGCATTTTAGAAATCAAATACACAGTTTGTTTGAAGTAATAGATAAGGAAACCTTACAACAGTCCCTGACATTTGTCACTTGCCTATTTGTCCCATTGTCATCCACAATTTAGGATTTATATTTCCTGGTGTTCAGATTACTGTGCTTTCTTTAAATGGTACTATTCATTAAAGTGTTAATTTTTCCTTCTTTTACTTATCTGTCTTTTATTTCCACACTTTTTTCGAATGGTGATCTGAGAATTCTTTAAACATAATAAAATTTAGAAATTAAGGAGACTGTCTGAAGGGGATTCCAGTACAGTCAATCCATTGTATCTTCATACTATCATCACACCTATCTACGTAAGTCCTTGGAAATTTTCAAGACTGGACTGGACAAAGCCTTGAGTGACCTGATCTGATTTCACAGCTGAACCTACCTTGAGCTGGATGTTGTGCTAAAGATCTCCTGAGATCCCCTGCAACCTCGACTATTCTGTGATTTTATGTCTTTTTCGTCATGATCATTTCCATGACATTTGAGTGTCTTTACTTATGCATTAAGCCACATGACTAATGTCTGTCACATATTGTTTGTTTTCTTCTCTCTCCCCTGGGAAGAAGTAGGGGAGGGTCTGGTATTGGTAGAGTGTTTTTCATTTGCTTGTTTGTTTGTTTGGCATGCATGTTGCTATGTGTTTACAACAGAAAACACAAGGCCAGAGTAATACTTCATGGAATCAGAGTGGGAGGCATAATGTGCACAGTGGTTCTCAGGAATACCAGGAGTTCCTCAGACTCCCAGATAAGACCTTGTCTCTTATTTTGTGCTACAGGAGCACAGCTGGATATGGCTTTCCTCCTGAATTTCTTAGTCTCAGGCTTAGGAAGGCTTTGACTGTGAACACCAAGACCTTAAACCTGATTTAGAATTTAGCAGGGAACTAGTATGGAGGGCAAGGCTCTGTGTAATGTGCTTCCAGTAACGTGTTGCTGGGGCAGAATACCATGGTGTTCTGAAGATGCCTCAGGACTGATATTTTCGCTCACATGTCCAAAGCTATTCATGATGAGAGAAGGAAAAGGTTCAAAAAGGTCCCAAAACATGGGACAGTATACAGCAATTTAAAATACTCTTTCACTCAGATTAAGAAAGAAAGAAGTACTTAATGATGGCTTCTTCTATCTAGCATCCTTATCACTCACTGGCTCAAAAAGAGCTTCAGGAAGCTGCTTTTCTTAATTTCTTATAAGATTATTACTATCTCAAACTTCCTTTTCTAACAAAATATTGCTTTTAGTTCCTTACACACTTGCTAAACTTCATCCACAGGACCCATATCTATAATTTCCCATATCTATAATAAATATTTTGGCAAAATTTCACCCATTAAACATTGAATGAGATAAGGAAAGGTATGTTTTTTCCTTGTTAAAATTATGGGCAGTGAAAAAGTCTCCTGTGAAAAAGAGGCTGATAAGGAAGTTGTCAGCCTTTTTTTGAGACAGATTTGCTGGTTTATTTCTGTGAAAACACACCCAAATTTGAGAAAACTCTAAGCCTCTGAAGAATCTCAATTAACATACATCCAGTAGTTTCTATGAGGATTCCACCTGTGCCTTGTAGTCTTGTCTCAACGTTCTCAATGAACATGCATTCATCATTGCCAAAGGTCAAGAATACAAGGCTCCTTCCAACTTCTTTGAGCAAAGAAAAAAAGCAGCAAATTTCTTCTATGTACACAAGGTCTCTCTTCTGGAAAAAATGGATGAAGAAGAGGACTCAAATGCCAAAGAAACATTTAAAGGCACTAAAATGCTAACAAACTTGACTACAGAATTACCAGTTTTTACACAGAGGCAGGGAGAGAGGGGATGGGAGACACACAATTTGGGTGAAGCTCGGAAAACCATGATATGTCGTACTTGATCCCAGATGATTAATTTTACATTTGGCTGTATGAGAAAAGGCTTTTTTGATAGATCTTCATTATCAAGCAATTTCTGTTATATACTATTTGCCTAACCTTGTAAAATATCTCTAAAGATTTTGACTGGTGGTTTTGTGGTTACTTTCAGATCTTTGTTGAAAATGTTGAACCTGACTGAATTAACAGCAAACTGGACAGAGCTCTCTCAGAAATAATTTGAACAGGTGACATATCCACACTGATACCTACTCCTGGAGGTGGTCAGTTTGTCAATTGTTATTCAATTTATTGTGTTCTTGATTAATATGCATCAGGGGTTTTTTAATTGTAATATCATAATATATTAAATAAACCAATATCCACACGAGGAGAAAAACAGAAGTTCCAAGGGAATCCTTTATTCTGTCTTTTCTTATTATTTCTTTATAATTTCCTAATCATTTTTCATTATTATCATTGCTACCATTTACCATGCCTTATTAAGCAACAATAGGGAAGTTATTATCTTTGGCTCATTTCCTTTCAATAGAGAGCGAATCCTTTAAAATCCTGTCTTTGACATTTTCTTCTGTTGGTCTTTCAATAAGCACAAAGGAACAAAAACAATCAGATCAGATTTTTAGCACTCTTTTAAGGTTATGACTATTACAAGCACATGTTATTGCCAGTCTTGACCTTGGTAGGAAGGCTATGAAGTGTTTTTAAAGTTTAATTTATTGTTGACAAAAACAATGCCTGTTTTTTACTGACCAATTAACTGCTACAAATCCAAGCTGAAACATTTTCTGTTTTTGCCATGCATGTAACCAGCTGATTTGAAAGACTATGAAAAGTATTCTGGGAATAGCATGGGCCAAAATACCCTTTAAACACCCTCAATCAACCTTATGAAGCCACTGGATTAAGAAAATCATGGAAAAAATGAGTTTCCCATTTTTTATTTAATCTGAGAAATTTTCTCTTGTTTTTCTATAGACCATCTTCAAAAAGTGAAGGAACAGGTGGAACCCACGATAAACATAGCCAATAAAGAGATACAAAATAAGGACCAGGCATCCAGGATGTTAGAAGGAAATTCAAGTACAGCCTACAGTAGTTCTGATGCTTAGTTTAGAGACCTTCAGAATTCAGGGCTGAGGGGACCTCAGCTACCTCACCTACTGGACCTTCTGTACTCTTTAAACTCAACAAATATGGCATTGGTAGGAATGATAGCAAATGACAGACATAGTGATTAAAGATGTGAATTAAGTAGTGGTTAAAAAAAATCAAAGCCAAGGACAGAGGATGGTGCTGCACAAGCAGATGCTATTAGGCGTGTACTCAGTTAGGAATGTCCTTGCTAGCACCTGAAATGCTTCAATTATTCTCTAAGAGACCAGTACAATTACGCTGTACGTTTTAGTTAAAGGTCTCATTTTCAGCTCTGCAACAGTGAAATACATCATGGCAATAGTCATACTGCATGCACCCAAGCAGTATCACATAGTTTAGCCATATTGTAGTTCTCTCCATGGCTGGTTCCCACCGATTCACTAAAATTTTATTTCTATCATTGTTCCAGAGTGATTTTCAGAACAGCTTTTGTAAGGATTACTTGTAAAACAACCAGCTTCCATTTATTTGTGTAATAAACTCTTTTGCAGCAGCCAATACCCTGTAATATGAAATACCAGAAAAAAATGAAGTAAAGTCATTCCAGGGCTCACTTTCACAGCCCAGGCTGTGATGTGAACTACTAGTACCCTTAGGCTGAGAACCATTTGTATCTCCATTCTAAAGTATATCATAGGCCATCAAATCGCACTGACATTTGTGTGAAAAGATATTTTTCCTGTAATTTCCTTGAGTTCTTTCCACCTTTAAAAATTCCTAACCTCATTGAAGTAACAGTTACAATTTAAATTTTTTTCAATTTAAAATTATTTCTATGGAATAACATTTAAAATAATACAAAAAATTACTGAGGACATTTTCTGTGGGAAAATAATATTCGTGTTTATTATATAATTTTATAGAACTCCATAACACAAACCAAAAGGGTTTTAGTCTTAATTACAGATTTGCCTCACATAAAATGTGAACGTGCTTGTATAACACTTCAGAAAAGCAAATAAAATTTTCTTTCTCACTTCTAGAGATTGTTACAATCATGTTGAGAAAACATTTTAATACAGTTTTCTGACTTCTCAACTTTTAAGCAAATTTTACTGAGTAAAAGATTTTTTAACTTTGTAACAAACATAAGTTTTCTGAAGCTTTTGGGGCAAAACATGTAATGTATTATTATCTGAAACAGCAGCACTGAAAACAAGAAGCCACTGACTTAATCATCAATAATATATGAAAATATTTTTTCATATATTTTTTGAAAGAGAAAATACAGATGTAATTCCTCCTTGGATAAAGTTAAAAACAATAGGAAACTTGCCACTTTGTCATTAATATGGCTGCTTGCTGTGACGCTGTAACTTATGTTAGAGTGAATAACAGACAAATGGATGTAGAAGGTGAATGTCAGCTCCATATTTGAGGCTGCATTGTGCATTTGTACACCAATTTCATACTTTACAAAAGAAATTTGAAAAAACCAAACTTTTCTAATACTGTGAACAGAAGAAAAAAATTGGTGGAACATGAATAAAATTGAAATCAGTGGTGTTATTAAAGTTACTAGCATCAGAACAAACAGGGTAAATATTGAAAGAGTAGCCATAATAGGAGAGATTTTGTCAAACTTTATTCTATAGGAAATGTTGTCATGTGACCCAGTCCTATATTCCACCTCACTTTAACTGTAGGTCACACTTTGAAAAGACACTTATAGTCAACAAATCAAAATGTTCTTATTGGCACACTTAACAGTCACGTTTCATTTTTAGTTCTGTAACTACTTAGCAGAGACTATAGAGAAAGAGAGCATCTTTTAAAATATTCTAAAATATTTATGATTTGCTCATTCAGAACTCAAGAGTGATATTTTAGTTGCACTCAAAGACAGGGATGGTTTTAGCATTATTACAATTACAACAGTACAGCATAGTCATATTTTTATTGTTCCTAACTTCAAAGCAAAATTAGGATAGCCTTTGTTTCACCATCTGCTTAGAAAGCACAGGCTAAAAATATACTGGATAGTTTGTCTCTTCTCTGATCATCTTCTAAATTGCTTCTATACAAACACCCACATCTACACCTATGCTTCTTATCTGTGCAGTTATCACAACTTAATTAAATGTCACAAATGTATTGTAAAACTCATGGTGAACATTAGAAATATTTTTTGTTTCTTTGGTTCATACTCACAGAATCTGCTCTTGAATCTGCTTATTTCTCAATGGGAGTAATTCTATTTATTCCAAAGTTGGACCTTAGTGTGTATACTCTTGAAGACCCATGGTAATAAAAAATGGTAAGAAACACTGATAACAAAATTGTAAATAAACTTGTATATTCTGCATTGTTCCTGCCACCATCATGTCAATTACCCTGCAGTCAGAATGCCTGTCTCTTTGAGTGACAAACTAAAAAGTTTGTTCACTCAAAGGAAAAAAGCCTCAGCCTTCCCCTTCTTATGCTGAATAGAACTAAAAGATACCAAAATACATTAAAATCGTAACCTTTACTTTCAAGATAGATATCCAGTTATTTATCTGCCTGGAAAAACAGTTCTATCTGAAACAGCATAAATTTCATTTTAAATCTGGCATGGTTGCAGAAAGTGCAAAAAGATTAAAAACATACCAGCATAAAACCACAACAATCCTTCTTCCCTGAGAAGCATGGGGCATTACACATAATTAAATTACAAGTATTGCTTTGATTAAATGACAGTTTCTTTGTATTCTAGTGTTTATCACAACCTTTTTCAAACTCATTCAGCATTACTGTTAACCTGTGGAAATAATGTTGAGGTTT
>NW_010329440.1:0-13318 GCF_000700745.2 Antrostomus carolinensis | reverse complement strand
GAAGAGTTACCATCACAATACAGCATTTTGTCGAAAATTAAAATAAAGTGATTGTACAAGTTATCATGGCAAATCTTGACCTTACAGAGAAAATTTCGACCTTACAGAGAAAATCGCAGACTTTTTCCTAAAACTAAAAATACTTAGCTCACTCTGCTGCTAAATTTATTATAATCTGTATTGCCATTACTCTAGCCAAAGAATGTTGCAATTACCAGCATTAGTTACAGGTAAACTACTGTGTTGGATAAA
Organism: Antrostomus carolinensis; assembly: GCF_000700745.2. Classification (NCBI taxonomy): domain Eukaryota; kingdom Metazoa; phylum Chordata; class Aves; order Caprimulgiformes; family Caprimulgidae; genus Antrostomus; species Antrostomus carolinensis. The sequence goes on along the minus strand of NW_010329440.1, from coordinate 13,066 downwards.
ATACTTCTTTCTGACTGTATCTTCCATTGCAATATCCCCAAATCCCAAACCAGACATTCTAAAATAATGAACTATATATTATTTTTATCATGGAAGTTTATAGCTTTTTAGCATTTGCAGTGTCATATGTTAGATAAGGTTTTCAAACTTTTACTTTGCAAACTCTGCAGCTTAAAATCTCTTCCTTTTTTTACAAAGACCTCCTGCCTAAGGCAAAGATTCAGGCATATGATCTTTGGTTTTAAAACACAGTAGTCTAAGACTGACAATAACAAATACAGATTGAGAGCTTAAAGTGACAATTTAAATTCCATTGGAAACGTACACGGGAATAATATACTTTTGACAGTTTTACATCCCAAAATATTTTATTTCAAGACAGTATCTTCTTCTGAGTTACTGACTCTATAAATACTCACTTCTAAATATCAGTGAAACTGATAGCTATGCCAAAGAAATGAGCCTGACTGATGTTCTGGCTTCTCTCATGGGATTATTCCACTAATATTATTATTCATCAGAGTCACAGAAACTGCAGTCAAACTTGGGGTGTGATCATCCTGACCTTTTTAGCACCACAAATTAAAAGACAATCAGCCTGTCAGAGTTTGGAATTCTCTAGAAACACAACACACTACTGACTTGGGATGTTGGTGACATCATGCTGTGGCTATGCGTAGTGAGGAGAAGGGATTTCTTGTTAGTTCTTTCCAGCATAAATCCTGGACACAAAATGGGACTGTGTATGTACATATCTGAATAAGGCATCAATATGACCTGAACTGATGAAGATGGAGGACAGCATTTTGATCATGTTCATCCATTTGGATTGTTGCACTAATGAAGTAACATATGTTTCTATTAGCTCAAGGCCAGGCTCAAGCTTCTTCTCTTGTAAGGAAAAATGTGGTCTGTTTAAAATGGTTATTCCTGCTCTAGGTGCTGCTTCATGCACATTTCAGTGTGCCTGTTCAAAGAACTGAAATGCCTTTCCTGAACCCTTTTAGAAGGGAATATGTCGTTAGTCAATGACAAATAATCCCCTCTGACACCAGTATAATGCCAGTTTGACTGTTAGACTAACAAAAGTAACATTACATTATGTGCCTAATGAGCTGGAAATACACTCATGTTGCACTCCACTTGCAATGTAAACATTAAGCAGCCATCCAGACTCATACTTTTCGATTGACATTTATCAAAACAAACCTTAAACAGAGATTAAACACGATTTATCTCAGCCTTATTAGATACTGTCTTTTTTCTTATTTGTATTGTTCTTTAGCTCCTAGACAAAACAATATAAGCTCTAAGATAATTGGTATATTAGTAAGTGGTAAGTGGATTTAACAATAATAGGAAGTACCTGGAGAAAGGAAAAACACTGTATAACTCAGACGTTACTTAATGAAACTAAAAGCCATGTAATCCACTTGAACTAAAGCTTATGACCCAGATGAGTTTTAAAAAAAGGAAAAAGTAACAGAAAATGTGAAACTGTTCTGGGGCAGTTATAACACCTCTGTTGAAGCAAAAAAGAGTAGGCACGTCAGTGAATAAACAAAGCTGATTCAGTGCCTTGTCGTGTCACCCTGAGTATGTTCATTAAAACCCCTTAAGTTATCAGAAGAAGTTTTCCAGGTGTGATGCTCATCAGCTATTGCTCAAGCCAGGGATTAGCAGCACAGTGTGCTGAAATACTCTTTTCCATCTCATCAAATATGCACCTTCCTGAAGTTCACTTGCCCCCACCATCTGTGCTTATGTAAGCAGAAAATGCTTGCTCAGTCATCCCATTGCGAGGGTTTCCACTGACTATTTCTGTTTCCTAGTTTAGATAAATAGATTTGTCATCCCCACTGTCTCACATTCAAAAGCACTAATTCCACATGGATTATGCCATCTTTAAGCTTTAAGAGCCATAACTGTCTGATGTACTCTAGCTATATGCCTCAAAATAGTGCTTTCTATATTAATATGGTATTAATAGGTTCACTTCAGTGGCATGTCACAACAATAGGTGACAGCAATTTAATCTGGTAACATAGCTGCATGTATCCAGAAACATCAGGTTAGTTTACTGTTGTAGACACTTTTGAGAGTTGTTTCAGCAAATCAATTCTTTAGAGTATTTTGGCTTCTTTAGCAGAGTAAATTGGCATAACTACGTTACACTCATGTTCAGAGAGCTTGCTGTATTCTTCAGATCATAATCATTGCATATTCTTGCATGGTTTGGACTTGGGGACTTCAAAGAAGATGTTTCTACTCTAAAAATTCTGCATCCACTCAAGAAATTTAGCAATATTCCCATCCCATCTCTTTCCAAGTTTCAGCCCTGAGACTACTATTGCAGTGGCAGTACTGTACTCAAGTACTGTGTCAGGACTACTCAGGTGTGCCAAAGTCATAACTGGACCTATCACAGAGCTAATGAAATGCAAGTAAAACTTATAAATAAGAATCCATGCCTCATCAATAATAAAGTCACAAACATTTGCTTAGTCCCTCACTAACAGTCTAACTTTACCCCATTGTGAAAAGCAGTAATGCTGAAGCTTGCTTTTTGTAGTCAAAGTAAGGCCACTGTATATTCACTTACACTCTGTGCATATTGCAGAGCTTCCCAACACACACAGTCTTGCAGGGCATTTTGTGTGTCAAGCTGCTTGTTTCATGTTCTGCCAAATCAGATGAACAACTGAAACTGTCAAGGCAGATAGCTGTTTGTGCAAGAAACTGAGCTGGAACTTTAAGACTGGGATTCATCTCACTGATTTGAGATGTCTGAAACATAGATTATGACTTCTGAGATAGCTGTCCTCAGTTCCCAGGTGGAGTGATTCAGCTGACCTATTTCTAGACATCTGCTTTAGAGCAAGATGACTTAAGCTCCAGAAGTGTTATCTATGCCTCCACTGAGTATAAAGGAAGTGCAAGATGAGTAACCCAGCAGGAGATGTTGACATTATCAGATGTTTTCTCCAGGAAGCCTTCTTAACTCAGCTCTTCCACTTGCTCCCATTTAGTAAAATACATTATGACAGGAACTACTGCATCATTTATTTTCCCTCCTTTCTAGAACAGGTCACATTTACATTCAGTTACTCCTGTACTGAGCACAGTCATTTCTCCCACACTAAAACAGATCTCCAGAAAAGCATCTAGTCTCTTCTGTTTCTCTACAGTATTCAGAGCTGTTTTTATTGAGCAATATCTTCTACCACTAACATAGGTTTGTTGCTCTTGCTCATCTTCGTTTACTTTTCCGAGTAAGTGGTTCACATAGTAACAGTAAAGAAAATATGAATACCATCTTTCTCCTTTCTCCAGTAAGGTAAGATACTTAGCCACACTGACTTTCAAGAAAACTACCTCTGTCCTAAAAAACATACCAATCATATGGCTCCTCCACTGCCATAATAACAGCCCAGCATAAATGATCTCCAATATTCTGCTGTTTAGATATGTATCCAGCCAGGAGATAAAGGAGGAATCTAGTTAATATGCTGTTACTGATCTCATTAGAAGTTCCCTATGATCTTAAATATGTTGAAACATTTTAGTTGAAAAAGGATATAAGATTTTTTGACTGAAGACAAATAGCCACAACAGCCTAACATCTCTGCTAATGCAGTCCTAGATCTTCTTGCATTCATTCCCTTTTCTGGAACTGGTCAGTGAGTACTAACTATACATTATCCAACACAGTTATGAATACTATGAAGGGCAGGTGTGCAGAGACTAGGAAGAGAGCAGGCTATTCTGCTGAAACTAGGAACATACAGGCTTGGATGGGCTGAACACATGAGCCTAAAGGAAACATGGCTCTTCGTTTCCATAAGTCTATTGCTTAGGTTAATTATTGGTACATATACTATCCAGCTGTCTCTCGCTATACTAATCTTGACATGATTCAATCTGTTCTTAGACATATTGGTATAAGCAGACACATAAAGGACAATGCCAAATCCCAACACAAAATGACTGGATCATACACTTGTGTTGGCAACGTGAAGTTCAGTGCTGGGCATGATTTTTAATGATGGCAATTAATCACATCTGGGAAAGTAGGTTTTAGTTTCAATGGCCATTACACTGTCTGGTTTTCATTATTTTAGAGAAGCACTTAACATCATATGAAGGCCAACAGCTCATAAATCTAGAAGGAAAAAAAAATATGTTTCCTTTGTGCAAAAATACCAATTTGTGTTTTTTTCATATATTGTTTCATATTTTTTATGTTATCACTATTTTCCAAGAGTTTATAAGCAAAATCTATTGTAAAAGACTTTTTTAAAAAATTAATATACATGATGGAAAGTGGTAGGTAAGGAAAAGGCAACAGATACCTCAGTTAGCTATTGAACTTTACATGCATTTTAAGGAAATTAAGTGCCTATGGAAGTTATTTATACTGATAAAGATGAAAATGTAAGCATTTCAGCTACAGGTGAGAGAGACAACACATTGAAAGCATGATCCTTCTAATTGCTACTCCTGTAAAAATTACTCTAAATATTACTTGAGATTCTACATTTTTCATACACAGGAAAGATGGCAAAATACAAGATAGCCATCACTTTTAGAGTTGAAACCATAATCCATCACCACAATGAAACCTATAAATTAGAAATTTGTGTAAGAAATAACAGGAATGCAAGTATAACATTATAGGAGATGTCTGTCTATAACATCTGTGAGATGTCTGTCCTTATTTACATTTATTAATTAAGAATGTGAAAGTGCAGTTCTTTATGTTTGGGATACTAATATTTTGCTGAAATGTACCTGGAGAATACAGCAGGAAAAGCATGCCTAAATATTATCTTGTGAACACGTTCATGTTCTAGACTTCCAAGTCTAAGAGTCCTGAAGCCATCTTCAGTACTTTGGAGAAGACTTGTACTGTCTGTACATCTGTACTATACCACCATACTTGGAAGAAAGAGAACAGTCACCACAACACAAGAATCACAATGTAAGAAGGAAATTTCTTAGTTGATTCTGACTTACGGTTTATATTTTAGGAAATATGTTCTTTTCAGTTTATAAGTCAACAGCTAATTTTGTAATGAAAGAGATGCCAGAACATGCTAGAATAGTAACCCATCTGACTGGAAGCAGATACGCTATTCTGGGCCACTCCTGTTACAAAATTAATCTTGGTTATACCAATTAAAAATCATCAATTAGACTGGCTTTAGTCCAGATCTTTAGCTAGACCCCAAAAACCTGACATCCTCTAGAATGCATAAATGGAGGATGGACTAGATTTTACCTAATTGTTTAATTTGAAGATTTCCTTCCAGTCCAGAGGAAAAATTGTTTTTATAGATTTGATATTATGTAGATTTGATCTCAGTTTTATTCAATATCAAACAGGTTGGGTTTTGGTGGTTTGTTTGGGTTTTTTTTTTTCATTTCACTTTAGCTGCTGTCAATTTATTTAATTCACAATACTGATCCAGAACATCAGAGGACCTAACAGTGTACCACCTCCTACACCTACATGTCCAGCCAGCAACACATAATTTATCCTTGGTTCATTTATTGGAGTGGGAAAAAACATCCAATAAAGATGACCATTAAAAGAAGAAGACAAGAAATAGCACGTAAGAAGGAAGAAAACAAAAGGGAAACAACTAAAATCAAGATAAAATATCTGATAATTGTGCAAGAAAAATCATGGGTCTGAGGAAGAAAAGACAGATTGGTTAGTCATTATCGTCACAGTCTGAAGTAAAGCAAACTTTGTAGATATCAATATTTCAAGCACAACTCAGCTTCTCCTCTATGCCACTCCTCATTCCTAGTGCAATCTCGCAAAATATCATTCCAGATAAAGAGCAGCTTCAGAGTCAAGCATGTGAATGTGATGAAAACTCATACAATGGTGAATACAGACTCATCTGCTTTGCCAGTATGACACACTTCAGTAATATTTCACTGAACTCACAGGCATCATATATTGTATTTTCAGCTGGTGAACTAATACACATAAAAAACTACTTGAGGGGTTTTTTTACTTGAAAAATTTTCCTAAATGTTTCCAAATTTGGGATCATTTTTTCATGGTCTTGCATGCCCATGGCTCTTCATAATCAGGATAGTAAAATCCCAGTATATTCTCAAACTCACAGGTACTGTAGGAAGTTACTAGAAGCCACATTTCTCATTCACTTGGAACCATCAGATCTAAAGAATCGATGGTGTATTTCCAAACTGAAATGGAAGCATTGTCACTCTCATTGGCACACATCAAAAGCATACAAACAACAGTAGTGGGTCAAATCAGACAGCCTACACAAATGGATGCCTACAGAACACATAATAACAGAGCAAACACATAGTGATCCTTCCCATGAATACTTTCCCAAGCAACAAACTTGAAAATTTCCCACCCACACATATATAAATACTGTTTTTAGCACCCCTGACAACATGACAGTTTCTTATTTGAACACTCTATTAAGAGCACTGACAGTTGGAAAAGACAGTGTCAGCTTCAGATTAACAGAATTTGTTTGTTCACAAATCTCATCTTGTTATCTTTAGAGCACACACAAACTTTCTGTTTTTCTAAGCATCTTCCTATCAATTATGGAACTGATTTATTTACATAGAAGAACAGCTTTGCTCATATGAGGAAGAATACTTGAGGAAAGACAGATAACACTATTTATTATGCATTATTATGTCTTACACATGCTGTCTAGCAAAGATAATATTGTCATTGTTGTCCTGTACATTCTTATTGCAATGGCATTTGGTGGTAAACTCAGTCTTACTGTTGCTTATAAATTAGAGTAGATACCATGTGCTCAGATTTACACTACTAACAGTGGTCCTGTTGAATGGAACAGAACTAATATTAAGTAAAAATATTCAGTATGATAAGATTCTGGCAGGGCAGCCACCTAAAACTCCTAAGAAAACAACTTGTTTTCTCAGTGGGAAAACAATGGGACTTCTACACTTCATTCTTTTCACTTTACTATTATTTCTGTTGAATCCCCTGAACTCCTTTTCCAAACTGCCCCTACTAACACGTCTGCCCTGTTTAGCACAGGTGAAAATGGGCTCTGTCTTGTTGACCTCTCCTGTTTCCCATCATCTATGACTCTGATTCCCTCAATACCTCTTCTGGCAATGCACTGACTTCCAGTGGTGTGTTGGTGCACAGCAGAATAGGATCCCTGTTTAAGAATGGAAATCCACACCCGCTACTGAACAATAGGTCAAATCCACACTAAGACCAGCTGAAGCACTAAGTAAAACCCAGTTACTTCTTAGGAGCATATTGCCAAAGCACATCTTTGAGGAGTTCAGAAGACAGGACAAGACATAGCCATAATTGTACAATGAAGAAAAATCAATTACATGGTATTCTCCTGCTCATGTGATCCAAAAAGATTCCAAAAGGTTCAGTGCTGGAGCAGGGAAGGGAAGGACATTCTACACTCAACTTCATCTGCCCTAGTAATTCCTTGATTGGGGAAGCTAGGACTCGTGATGATTAAAATATTTGCCCTAAATGTCCCAGAAAACATATGGCAGTCAAAAATTGACCTTAATCTTTTCAGTCTGAAGCCAGTAGTTGATCCACTAGACCACACTACATCTGCCTAGCCCAGTAGGACAGTTTTGGATCTGCTCCAAAACACACAGAAAACAACAGGAGTCTTTTTCTTAACATCAATAGCCAGCAGATGCTCAGCACTATGTTCACAGAACTACACAGATCTCAGTGGCAGAAGAAGAAAGATGTTACGCAATTAAATAAAGGCAAATATATTCATTGGAGGCACAATGTAAAGAAGAGGCCGCCCTGATCCATCTCTGGGCACAGGTTACAGGACTAATCAAACTTGTCTCAAAGTTAAAAGATAACGGCTCTTCTGCAGTCACCAAGCCTAGATCAGACCAAAACAGTGTTTGACAACAACCCTCACAAATACTGTGAATGTTTCTACAAATTTTAAGTGCTCTGTTTTTAAAAAACAAGCACTGCTGCTGTTCTCTGACTATTTTTAGTAGTTCCTGTTTTCTTCTTTAGTCAACTATAAACGGTTTTGCCCTCCATTCCATGTTTGACACATTGCCTCTGGCTATGCAATAGGACTGGCAACTTGCCTTTAATGGGCATGTTATTTAGGAAATTAGTGGATGCTTTTAAGATGAAAGGAAAAATATACCTCATTCTTGTAATGTTTTCATAGACAAACGTGCCTTTGAGGCTTGGAGCTGAGATAATTTTTTTTTTAGTAAATGGAGGAGGGATATTGTATATATACCTGGTAAAACACAAAAAAGTTGGAACCAGAAGGATCTAGAGGGTTTTGCAAGAAAAGAGACCACATCACTGATGTGCCCGCACAGACAGCTCCTCCCTCCTCCCATGCCTACATGCTCCTGTCCCATGTGTGGAGAAGCTACAGGAGGAATACAGGACAGAGAACACGTGTTAATGCAGGTTTGGGTTCTGATGTCATTGGAGAACTATCAGACATATGATTTCTTTGGCTGTTCTTTGCAGTGCTATAAAATTTGGCAAGAATATCACAGCAAGGGCAAAATGGCCTAGTTTAGATGAAAGCTGAAACCATATAAAACTGGAAGAAACCTGTTCTAGACAATCACCAGCTACTGTAAGCAGATGGTGTTATATTTAGTCCATTATTTGTGATGAATTTACTTTTCATTTAAACTGATGAAAATGGAGAAATGGTCTACCCTTAATGTAAATATTACAGGAAAAAAAAAATCATTTTTTCCTCTCTCAAATATTCTATTACTTTTTTCTGTATTTTTGCTTGTGTTCATCGGTGGAAGCAAGAAAAGCTAATGAAAACCACTAGAATATAACTAAAAAATTGTAAATATTTACCAACATTCACTTGGAATACAGTAAAAGTAGTATTCTTTTTCTTTACATGAAAGTTTTTGTGCACACTCCTCACTGAAATTACTAATCTCTACACACAGACATAACAGAATCATACAATCATAGAATGGTTTCGGTTGGAAGGGACCTTAAAGATCATCCAGTTCCACCCTCACTGCCATCAGCAGGGACACCTTCCACTAGACCAGGTTGCTCAAAGCCTCATCCAACCTGACCTTGAACAATTCCAGGGAGGGGGCATCCACAGCTTCTCTGTGCAACCTGTGCCAGTGTCTCATCACCCTCACAGTCAAGAATTTCTTCATATCTAATCTAAACCTCCCCTCTTCCAGTTTAAAGCCACTACCCCTCATCTTATCACTACCTGCCCTTGTAAGAAGTCCCTCCCCAGCTTTCCTGTAGCCCCTTCAGGTACTGCAGTGTCGCTATAAGGTGTCTCTGGAGCCTTCTTTTCTCTAGGCTGAATGATCGAATCTCCCTCAACCTGTCCTCATAGGAGAGGTGTTCCAGTCCTTGGATCATCCTTATGGCCCTCCTCTGGACTCAATCCAGTAGGTCTATGTCTTTCTAGTGTTGGGGGCCCCAGAACTGAACACAGTATTCCAGGTCGGGTCTCACCAGAGCAGAGTAGAGGGGCAGAATCACCTCCCTCAACCTGCTGGCCACACTTCTCTTGATGCAGCCCAGGATTCAGTCGGCCTTCTGGGATGCGAGCGCACATTGTCTGCTCGTGTTGAACTTCTCATTCCCAGAACTCCCAGATCCTTCTCCTCAGGGCTGCTCTTGATCCATTCTCCACCCAGCCTGTATTTATGCTTGGGATTGCCCTGAGCCAGGTGCGGGACCTTGCACTTGGCCTTGTTGAACTTCATGAGGTTTGCACAGCCCCACCTCTCAAGCCTGTTAAGGTCCCTCTGGATGGCCTCGTTTCCCTCCAACGTGTCAACCAAACCACACAGCTCAGTGTCATTGGCAAACTTGCTGAGGGTGCACTCAATCCCACTATCCATGTCACCAACAAAGATGTTAAACAGCACCGGTCCCAATACCGACCCCTGAGGGACACCACTCATCACTTGTCTCCACTTGAACATCAAGTCATTGACTGCAAATCTTTGAGTGCGACCATACAGCCAATTCCTTGTCCTCTGAGTGGTCCATCCATCCAGTTCATGTCTCTACAGCTTAGAGACAAGGATGTCATGCGGGACAGTGTCAAGTGCCTTGCACAAGTCCAGGTAGATGACATCAGTTGCTCTCCCCTTATCCACCAAAGCTGTAACTCCATAATAAAAGGCCACCAAATTGGTCAGGGAGGATTTGCCCTTGGTGAAGCCATATTGGCTGTCACCAGTCACCTCCTCACTTCCTATGTGCCTTTTCAGTTTCCAGGAGGATTTGCTCCATGATCTTTCCAGACACAGAGATGAGACTGACCCATTTGTAATTCCCTAATATTCCTTGTTCCCCTTTTTAAAAATGTGGGTTATGATTCCTCTTTTCTGGTCTGTGGGAACTTCACCAGACTGCCAGGACCTCTCAAACATGATAGATAGTGGTTTGGCAACTTCATCAGCCAATTCTCTCAGGACCTATGGATGCACCTCATCAGGTCCCATGGATTTGTGTACATTCAGGTTCCTCAGATGGTCTTGAACCTGATCTTTTCCTAGAGTGGGCGGCTCTTCATTCTCCCAGTCACTGCCCCTGCCTTCTGCGACTTGGGGAACGTGACTTGAGCTCTTGTTGGTGAAGACTGAGGCAAAGAAGTTGTTCAATACCTCAGCCTTCTCCATATCCCAGGTGACCACGTCTCCTGTTTCCTTGCAGAGAGGACCTACATTTTCCCTACTCTTCCTTTTGTCCCTGGCATACCTATATAAGATTTTCTTGTTGGCCTTGATGTCCCTGGCCAGATTTAATTCTGCCACAGCTTTAGCTTTTCTAACCTGATCCCTGGCTGCTTGGACAATTTCCCTGTATTTGTCAGGATGTATCACTCCTGGGCTTGGAGCTGGCAATCCTTGAATATTAACCATCTTTCTTGGGCCCTTCTTCCCTTGAGGACTTTATCCTGTGGAACTCTACCCGGTAGGTCCCTGAAAAGGTCAAAGTTTGCTCTCCTGAAGTCCAGGGTAGTGAGCCTGTTGCATGCCCCGTTTGCTGCCTTAAGGATCTTGAACTCCACCATTTCATGGTCACTGCATCCAGGATTGCTCTGGAGCTTCACATTCCCAACCAGCCCCACCTTATTGGTGAGAACAAGATCTAGCACAGCACCTCTCCTCGTTGGCTCTTCGATCACTTGAAGAAGGAAGTTGTCATCAATGTCTTCTGCGAATCTCCTGGATTGCTTAAGTCCTACTGTGTTGTCCTTCCAACAGAAGTCCCCCATGAGGACGAGGGTTTCTGAACATGAGGCTGCTCCTATCTGTCTATAGAGGGCCTCATTTACTCAGTTTTCCTGGTGGTGTGTAGCAGACCTCTACTGTAATGTCACCTGTCCCTGTCCTCCCTTTAATCCTGATACATAAACTCTCAGTTGGCTCCTCATCTGTTCCCAGGCAGAGCTCCATGCACTCCAGCTGGTCATTGACATAGAGGACAGCCCCCCTGCTCTTCTCCCTTGCCTGTCCTTCCTAAAGAGCCTGTATCCTTCCATGCCAATGCTCCAGTCATAGGAACCCTCCCACTGCGTCTTTATGATGCTAACTAGATCATAGCCCTGCAGGGTTGTGCATGTCTCTAACTCCTCCAACATCTGCACAGAAAAATATTTTAGTGAAAAAACTCCTTTTCACTTTAACAATGTACTTTTATACAATATAGAAGAAAGTTGCTGATATACTGTTATTACACATATATCAGGAACTGAGATGAGTACTAGGACTGCAGTTTAAACAACTGGCATAACAAGTAACCTTACGTGATCTGATCCTTTACAGGCAATGTTGTTCCCCTTATGGGCACAGAACTGGATGTGTTTTATGCAAGTCAGTCTGAAGGGCATCTTATTTGTGTTGTAAATCCTTGAGACTGATTCTAGTGTCAATTTTTGGCAGCTGAAAATATGATAACTTGATTCTATAGCAAGCAGTAATTTTAATTGTGCTAATTCTTAAAAGATGATGGTGAGTGTGATACAAACAACATGAGAGAGGTTGCTGCAACCAAAGATACTAACTTCTTGTTTTCTAAATTACATTTACATTTGTATAAAGAGTAGTGGGGACGTTTTAATTTTCTTCATTTTGGTAATGAGTTAAAATAAAAAAATAGGAGTTTTTCTTGGAGTAACAGAGTAACAGGAAAATTTTTTTTCACATAAAATAATTTCCCTGGAAGATGTACTTCATTCACAGTAACATGGCTACAGTAGTACTGATGCAGTGTTGTTTCCAGCTGTACATAACTGACAGTGGCATTGCTGGTTGTCTGAGTAATCCAAAGTACTCGTAGATGGAGTTCTTTGGATTACTCCATTACAAAATGGATTTCTGATTCATACTGTCAAGCCCATGAAGAAATATCAGTTTAAAACATATAAAACATTTGCAGGTTTTTGGTGGTGAAATGAAACTGTAATGGAGCCTCGTTTAAGCTCCAAACTTGGAAAATATAAGTCTGAATGGAGCTATCTGACCTGACTGAAAGCTTTTCATTAGGAGACCAAGCTCTCTATTTCCATGATGAAGACTGCTTTGAGGTGTACAGTCAAGTCTCCACCTCATTTTTTACTGTATAAAAAGCTAAGTAATTCTGGAGATTGGTTCAGTGCTCTTACAGGAAGCAGCCCAGAGATGCCCACTAGGAAATACTAGATATAACATGCATCGACTGAGGACTGCACCAGAGCACCTCTGTGCATTTAGGATTCAGTATGCCAAGTTCCCAGGAGGAAGAGAAAAACTCCTGTGCAGAGTATCCTTGAGGTTAGACATCCTGGTTAGAGAGAGGTAGATGTAGGTTTAGATCTTTCCCACATAAATAAGTTTGGATTCAGCACTCCCATATCAACACCCTTTTTGTAAATCCAGCCTACAGTTTCATTATACATGTATCAAAACACAACAAAAGGACTATAAAGAGAATATAGAGGAAAATAGCTCAGAAGCAGGCCCTACTAGATTTAATAATAATAATAATAATAATAATAAT
>NW_010329439.1:8114-34254 GCF_000700745.2 Antrostomus carolinensis | reverse complement strand
ACCTACTTCATTAACTGTGTAACTTCCACATAATCCCTCTTGCCTTAAAAGACTGTCATGAAAGACAGAACCCAAGGTAATGGACTAAATGAACTCAATAGACATTTTGAAGGAATGGTTCATAGACTAAGGGAATGATATTTGTATATATATGTGTATATATGAGTGTATGTATATAGATAGAAACCTGAGCATGACGTAAATGGTATGGAATAAGGGGTGGATACCTGGTGTTCCAGGTAACAAAAGAATAGTATAAGGCTGACACTGCATTTCTTCCTTGCTTCCTGGAGCATAATTATTATAGAAACTAAGCAATCATCCAAAACACCTAAAGTCATTTACCAACTAGAATAATTTTAATATCTATTTCCCAGGTTTGGAATTTTTTTTCAGCTTCCTATCATGTCTTTTACAGAGAGGTAAAAAATCTTTCTTCATCTAAGTAAGTGCACTGGATTTAAGTCCTGTGTAAACATTTATTAAGGATAAGCTGTATGGATTTTTAGGAGCTAAATGGATTTTTCCATCAGGATTTTAAATATCCACACAATTAAACACACATTATGGGGGGTGTGGTGTCTGTATCTGTGTGTTTGTTTGTTCTGCAATGGAGTTTGTTTTCTATGAGGCATTTCTACTTGGTTACATATTCTTTGTTTATCAATTGTTGGCTCAACTAATCTTTTAGGGCTCTTGTTGGCAAATTTGTGCAAACCATGTGTAGTCAATCAAACTATTTATTTTGTTTTGTTCTGTTGCAAAAGGCATCTTTAAAGTCTTAAATATATTGAAGTCTCTCTGAAATTTTTTTGGGAAAAATTATTACATAAATGGAGGAGACAATTTCATTAAATGTATCTGTGTGAGATGAATCAGATAGATAGTGTCTGATTACTACTCTTTTTTACATGTCTACATAAAGGCTAATCAAATTCTTAGGGTGTCTGTATAGATGTGCATGGGATTGTTCTGTAGTGTATGAGACCAAAATTTTTTGCAGATTTAAGAGAAAGACATAACATATTTATCTGCCGTATAAAAAGGGAGATTTATCAGTGGGCTTGGATCCAGAATATTCAGATATGCTGAAACTGAATTTTCTTTTCTAAGATGTACCTCAGCACATACCAGAAGGAACCACAAGTTCAGTAGCCTCAAACAATTTTTCTGTTTATAGTACCTTAGTTTCTCATGCTTGAAAAAGCTGCTATGAAACAAGGCTACATTAAAAGCAATTGTCCCAGCCTCTAATTTATGGCAGCAATAGTGGAGGGATGCTCATTCAAAGGCCTGTAGTGCTTTCTTTAAGTTATATTTCTTCCCTGAAACTTAGTATTTGTCTTGTCATGAGGATTTGTCCTACTTTTCTGCTCTAGTCTAATGTATCAGACATGCAGGAAATTAGAATTTATTTCCAAGTAAAAGTAAATAAAATTTAACAAAACATGTCAGCTCTCAGGCAATCTACTTTAACTGCCATGTTGTGGTATTGAAAATCACTGTGTACGTATAACATTTTAAATGATGTTATAAATTGTTATAAATCCAGGCTGGATATATGCTTATAGAAAGGAGTGTACTTATGAATATAAGACTCACAAGTAGTTCTTAGTGGGGCAGATGCTGCACTCTACTAAGAACATCCCAATTATATAAGAAGACCTACAAGGTTTTGATGTAATTTCCTGAAATGATACCATATGTGTAAGATATGTAATTTCAGGGATGGAGTGACAAATAAGCAGTTGGCTGATTACTAACATGGTAATTTTAGATTCTCTAATTCTGATGAGTAATAGTCACCCAACATCACCTCTTGCCAAAAATCTGTCTCTGGCAGTTAACTTAATTCCATTGATACGTGTTTTTTGTCACTGATCTAAGTAATCCCACTGAAAAGCTTCTCATACAAAGTAGTCCACGTAGGATGTGGTACAACAAGGAGTAAGGCCAAAGGATAATTCAGTGATGACAAGGAATGTCAATCCATTGAGAGTCCCTTCATATTCATGAAGCTCTATCTCTAAGCTACTTGTCTCTGCTTTTCCAGCACTCTTTCATAGCTACAGTATCTCAGGAATTGGGAGGGATTGGGTTTTTTCCTTCTTTTTCCTGTACCTTCAAACAATATGAACAGTTTTGATAAAATGAGGAAATGAGCAAGCAAGAGGTGCTGCTGTTATAGAAACACATGATCATGGAAACCAAGAGGAAAGGGAGGACAGAAAAGGATGAGATCTGGAGGCTCATGGGGAGCTAGAGAGGATCCATAAAACAATTATATTCCTGTGAACAACAGAAATGCGGGGTGACATGAGGAGATGCTCTTACATCACTTGTCACAAAGAATGGGACCACTGTGCTAATCTTTAATATTGTTACTTCCTTGAAAGGTTATTTCACTTTGTTCTGTCACAAAGGATATTTAATTCCAGATTATATTTTAAAAGCATCATTCAAAACAGCATTTTTTATTTCCCATAACAGAGCATGCAAATAAATTTAGCAGGTGTTATTAGAGCTGGTAGGGGGTGGGAGGCGAATAAAAATTGCTGATAGGGATTTTCTCAGTGCTGCTGCTGAGATCCTGCAGAGACTAGACAGTCTTAGATAAAGCTGCAGTATGCTTGCTCTTTCTGGGAAATCTTTTTATATTATCTCACCTGTGAAATCTATTTACAGAAGAGGAATTTTCCATTCACCTTTCCTGAGACCATTTCATTTTGTTGCTCAAAGTAGAAGGGCAGTCTTCATCTATGTATGATAAACCAGTGTGATTCATTATCAGGAATATAAATGAAACATTTTCTTACAAGTTCACCTTTTTAATTTTCTGTGTAGGTCTAGAAAGTTCATTGGTTGGACTATTCACACGCTGCAAGCTATTACACTCTGTCGCTTTTAGCTTGCTTTCATTTTCTTTTCTTTTTCCTTAATACATTTGCCTAAAAGTAGGCCAGCATGATAGATTGATTGTGGACTAAAATACTTTTATATCCCGTGTTCTGGATTTTCCAGCTTTAAAAGCACTCTGCAAAATGCCATGCTTATAAGAAAACTGCCATATTAGTTTATTTTTTAAATGATTCAATTTTTTTATTTTCTTCAGTAGAATTTATTTTGAAAAACTAAAAATAGTTCCTGAAACAGGAAAAAAATTAGTCTTGATTTACATTAAAGTTCTTTTCAAATTCATTAATTTTGGAAAGAGAAGAAGGATATTTGTTCTCAGAAAATGTACACATCTTAATGGTATTCCTATAATGAAATGGGGAACAACAGTAGAATGAAGTTAACATTGGTGAAATGACATAACTTTTTCCTGCTAGAGAGGTACTTTTTCCTGCTAGATCCTTTTCTGATTATTAAATTCCCATTCTGCTCTCCTGCAAGGCAAGGAAATGAGCCTTTCTCCCCTATCGCTGGATTCTTCCTACCCCCATACTCGTTTTTCCCATCATTTTGCTACCTCTTGTTGATGAAACTTGTTGCTACTTTTCTGGAGCAAATCCATCTCCCACTGTCTGTGCCTTAATCAGGATATCTCTTAAAATAGGTACTTGACTAGGATTTGTGTGAAGATAATGAATTGTTTTCCACAAGCAGCATTTTGAATGCTGATCTTGTCAGCACAGACACTTGAGTTACTTTCCTGGCAGGACAAGAGAATACAGGCAGGGATAAATTTTGTTTCTCTAAATTCATTTCATGCCTTAAAAATATTGTGCGGGGATGAGTTTTTAGTATTTCAACTGAGAAAGGGGTTAAATTGTTTGTAAATCTCTGTATATTCCCTGTCTTCTCCGTTGCACACTGGAACCTCCCTGACACTGCTGCCAGAAGCCTCCGCAAGGTGCAGGGAAAACAACAACAAACCTTACCCTTTAAGTCAGGCTGCCGTGTATCACCAAATGCCATGCCATGACCAGTGATGTCTGTGTGCTCACAGGTTAGGAAAGAATACATTGTTATTGCTGGTCCGTAATTAAACAGCCAGCAACGGTTGAATCTGAGAAGCAGAAGCTAACTGTGCACTCATTATCTTTGTAATTTAAAAAAAAAATCATGCAAAAGTAAATGCAACTTACATTGCCTGTAGGCATTTTGGCTAGTGTCAGTGGGACCATGTTTTCTATAGAGCTTATATAGTTTTTTTAATGAGACTCATATGTGCTTCCTTTTGATTTTTTCCTCTCCCTCTTGGTAATGGAGAGCACAACTATGACCCGTAATTACGCCTTTCATATTTACAGTGCTCATATCTTCTATTTCCTAAATAGTTAGCTTTATGAGCAGAAGAGGGAGGAGTTTTCGCCCTCCTATTCCTTCCCTTACTACAAAAACACTTTATATGACATCGGAGTTGATTTCTCCCCTGATATCACACTGCTTAAGTGACACTGATAGACCATGGATTAAAATTGCCAAGTGAGGAAACAGAAATTAAACAAACTAGTCTTAACTTACTTTGGTCTTGGCTACTCTTTGGCACATTAAATCCCTTTTCTAAACAAGCAAATAAGCTCTACTGAGCAACCCATTTACAGGCAGAAATAATCAAGAATTGTAAAATACCTTGTTTCTTTTCCTATTCATGGGAGGAAATATTTTAGCATCTCTTGTGGATTAAAACATAGAAAGAAATAAACAAAATTCAAATTATTTTCATGCCCTACAAAAGGTTTTAAAGGTATTTTTGGTTTCATGGAGGCATGTTATGGACTCATTCTTCACGGATTACTCTGTATTATGCTGTTAAACTGTTAAAATCAATGCAATTCAATCTTAATTCTTGAAATTCTCATTTACTTGAATAGAATTAGACCATTTTTTCTATTTCAGGGTCTGTAGGATTAAGTTACATAATGTTATGCAGAATTACAGCACTGATTTCACCCTGTTTCAAACTCATTGTTTCTTAAAACTAAAGAAACATTAATAAGGCAATGATGAAGTGGAAAAAGGTAATACTTCTAATAGAATTCTGTGAGGTTATATACTCAGTAGTAGAGAAAGTGCTATGCATTTTTGCAGGAAAGGAAAGAAAGAAAGAAAAAGAAGTATTAATTTTTCCCATTAGGGTTGACACCTTGGACTTCTCCACATGCCTTCTATTCCTTACAGAGCTGCAGTATCACAAAGATAAATGTTCATACAACCTACATGTTGAATTTGAAGATTTCCAAATACAAAATAAATGTCCTTTATCAATTAAGAACTCATACTAAATAAGAGGATTTATAAATCAGTGTTTCACAATATTTATTGACACTTGCAATGACCATACAGATTTTAGTACAAAATATTCATATTTGACTTGAAAGATAAAATTTTGTTTATATTCATATTTTGGAAATGGAAGCCAAATGGGAATCTCTTTGTGCAGAAGCCTGGCATTTGTGTTTGTGCACAGTATTATTTTCTGAGATGTATTGAAAGCTTTTCATTTAATTATTAGAGTTTTATTGATTGTTGGAAAGGTTTTATATTTCTTGCTTTTGAGGCTTTTTTTTTTTCTAATAGTGAAATATTGTTGCAAAGATTTGTTTTTCAGTGATTGCTGAGAAATCATTGTGGAAAAATGTGTTGTGGAAAATAACCAATGATAATTTCTGTGTCTTCAGCAGAAATAGTAGAAACCAAACTGTATTTTTTCAACATAAAATAAGAAAATCTAAGTGTTTATATTATTCCTTTTTTCCCCCTTTTATATTGGATTTTCTAAACACGGAATTGTGCTATAGTCAGGAATGAGTGCTTACTATATTACTAGTCCCATCTGACATCAAGGAGAATGTAGAATAATAAATTACTAAGCAAAAAGAGAGGAAAGGCAATGATACAGCTGAGAAGTTGCAGAAGATTTAATAGCAAAAAAAAGAATATGGAAAATACATAATTTTCAAAAATAACACAAGTGAAATAAGCATCTGAATGCTTCGAAGGAATACTGACTGCCAAACTGAGAAGGATGGTGTTGATTTATTAATTATCCTGAACTTATAATAGCATTTTCATATCAAATTTAGTAATCTGAAATTTTTTATCTATGAAAGGTTAATCCACATAATATATTCAGCTATGTCTTAGGAGTTCACCTAATTACATCATGATAGTTCCACAGAGGAAGTGAAACTAAACTCTGGTAAAAAATGTAAAATTTGTTAAATTGTAGAGTAGAACGTCAAGGTTAGTATGCCTGTTGCTATAAAAAAAGTTTGGATTCACTAAAAGATAGGTTAAAGAACCATGTTTTCAGATAATTACAAATTTGCAAATCTAGCAGTTCTGGCTGAAAATATGTGGTAGCTGAATGCTTCTAGACAGTTTGTTGTGATTTCAGCCATAATCTATTCACTTGAGTCAACCATTTATTTTTCAGGCATACGATGGTCTGATATGTGCCAGTGGAGAGAAATTACTTGACAGATAAAAAGACTTTTCAGAAATGTACTTCATGTTTTTGTTGGTGAAAAATGTAGATAAATAGATCTAAGAACAATTAGAAGGTTCATGTGGATCCAATACAATTTGACTATTTGATGCATGAGACAAAAGACAAAAGAAGGATATGCATTGTGAACAGGTGGTGGTTCTTATTAGGCTTTTATTTTGTGTAAATGCAATTAAAGGTAAAGTTAGATGGCATTAAATCACGGAAAATCCATTGTTGGTGCTTTAAGAGCCAAAGCTGCAGGCGGCCTCAGCCTTGAGCAATTAATTCCTGACCTTGAAAAAAGATAAAATAAAACAACAAAGCAGAATAACAAGAAAGAATGGGTATAAGACAAGATAAGGGATTATTGTGCGCTGTAATTAGTAACCAGTCAGAATTAAAAGAATGGCTCATGAACAAGTGTAATTATCCAATCATGTCAATTGTTTAGGCGCATGTTCGCCGTGTGTGTGATAAAGGGTAACGAATCAAAAGTGAAAGAATGCTGCATGCTTAGGGCGTGCTGGAGGAAAAAAGGATATATAAGCAGTGCAAAGCTTCAATAAAGTGCTGATGCCTGAAGACATCTCGGTTTTGGTCATTTCATCCGCCACAATCCATCATGCAGTTAGATGGGAAGTGAAGGCTCAAACTGAACTATACTTAGGCAAAGGCCAGGAGGGTTCAGAGAAGTGGCAGTGCACATTAGTATGTATAATTGTGTCCAGATTTTTTTGTGTGTGTGTGAAAAAAAAAAACCAACAAAACCATATATATTCTAATAAAGTGGTAACAACAGTCAATACAAAGCCATCCACAGTTTTTTTTTTTCTTTTTGGCACATGACAGCCCTGCTGATGAAGGTAACACCTGGTAGAAATTTATTCAGTTACCCTCAAGACTGAAGTTGTTCTCACATCTTTGAACTACTTAATAATTCTGTATAAAATTCAAAACAGGATTTTGATGGAGTATTAGCTACCCAGCTTCTTTTAGTTTTTACTAGAATTTGGAAACCTAATTTCTTCTGGCTCTTTATCAATAAGTACCGGCATATTTAGGTTTTTTTATTAAGTTCCACCATTGCATTTACCATTCATATGTTCTTCATGCTTCCATCCTGTCTATATAGACACAGGGCATGTCTACTCAGCAGTCGCTATAGACAGATTTTTACTGGTTACTTCAGAAGCTCACCGTAGGCTGACAGTTGAGAATTTACGTAGCTTTTTGAATGTTTTTGCAGCCACGTTGACCTATATAACTCTGTTACAATATTGATCTACATAGCTAGGTAAGATAAAAGGATATGGGTATCTTTACAGGAGGCAGTATAGGTGGAAAAAGAGGGATTTGTGTCACTAGTTGTTATTACATAATCTTGCTAGGTCATGATTAGAGTATTAACACATGAGAAGATAAAGGAGACCAGAGCATGCTAGGAGTTCCAAGGGCTTTCCCTGGGAGTTTGCAGCCTTTCTTATTGGACTTGGAAAACACTTAGGCTTGTAAAGTCAATCTGAAATCTTTTGCACTGGTGCAGCTGGTATACCTGGAAAATAAAGATGTAGACAAAAGTACAACCACAAATCTGTTCCCACAGTCTGTAGCATTAAGCAGTCCTGATATTCTCTCACTTTGCTTTATTTAAAATTAATACACTGTTTAATTGCATTGATCTTGCCATTAAAAGTTGCCTTTCTCTTAGGACTCAATTCTACTTGAAGCTAGTAGCAAAATCTTTGTAGTTCAGAACATTTTACACCTGAGAGAAATAGGTGGAGCTAGTTGGTATGGATATGCTACATTTGACTTCCTGATTTTTTTTCATTCTAAATAAACATATGTGCCTCTTAAATCTATGTACCTTTTATTTCTGTCTCTAATTTCACTTTACATCTGGTTGTGATAATTGACTGTTCTGAATGTGTAATAGTCAAAACTACTCTTCTGTGAAAAGTTGAAGTTCATGTGAGTATTACTGGAAAGCTTTCTTCTTCTTGATATCGCAAGGTAGTATCAGGTTTGGAATGTGAGTCTGCAGTTACAATAAATCAGATACTCCTAGTTTTTTTCCTCTTTTGATTCTGTTGCATGAGAAAAAAATTACACCTAATATTAACGTAATTTTAGTCATGCAATACAATTTTAAAGCTGCTATTAGAAGATATCACTCGAACGCCTGAATTACTTGAAATAAATTTATATGTACCTAAGGGCAGACTCTCAAGTGGTGTAAAGCTGCCTAGCTCTGAAAAGTCAGTGGAATTATTCCAAGTGTCTGACCCTCCAAATTTAATCCCAGTCATTTGATCTGTCCTAGAGAAAATTCCATTTTTCACACTCCCATGTGATGTGAAAATTGATATTCACACAAGGACCTAACTGGTAATGAGGGTTCTATGGGATGTACACTTAGAAATAAGGAAGTTTAAAAAATAGTTATGCTTCACAAGGCTTTGATATCCGTTTGGAGCGTACTCAATCTGGGTGTATTTCTAAGGACAGAATGGTGAGCATTCTGGAAAATTAGTAGCAGGTGTACTCACATTTCTTCATTCCATATTTAGTTTGTCAGAAACTGTTTATGCTATGCCTGTCTCCTGTTCACCTTGACTCCAAATGATATGTTCTTTCATAACTCCTAGATACATTCAATTCTCAGGAAGCCCTGTCATTTTACATAGCAAGATGGAGTAAGAACCCAGCTGAGATCGTCAAATTTACAGACAACAAAACCACAGCCTGTATTTTCAGAGAATCAGAGAAAGATTTCAATACTGAGTTATTCAGCAGTCTAGTGAAACTTTCAACTATTTAGTAAATTCTTACATTAAATATCAGGCTTACCCATATTTCTTCTTTTCCAGAGTAATATTTTTAGTAATTTAATAATAAGAATTGTGTAACATAAATTCTTTGAGACAGTGCTAAAGAAAGTCTACAGACTATATAGTCTTGCTTCCCGGTGTTATAGGCAATAATAAAACGTACTGATATTTACTTGCCAGAAGCGTTTTGCACCATGTTAGGTTCCTGTCTCTTTTGCCATTAGATTTTGGCGCTTGTATTTAACAAAGTATTATTTACTGCCACAGCTCTGCAGTCCTTGCGGTGGTGTCCCTGAAGGAAAAAAATAAACTGTTTAATGCACTCTTGTCCTAGTATCATTCAAACATCAAAGGCATTGTGTGGCTCATTCTTAAAAAAACATACTTCTGCAGAAGGACTTAGAAATATTAGACTTTTAGTCTGTGCATAATGCTGGGTTCTTCAAGGATGTGCTCCAAATACTTAGGGAGCAACTTGTCTCTTAATTATGTTTTTCAAAACTGTGTTCCTAATCCTCTATGAATTTTGATAAGGAAGTAATATATGTTACATAAATACTAAACATCATACTATAAATAAAACCCAAGCTTTTAAAGGATATAATAAAACTATCATATATATAGTTTAAACTCAAATACGTTACGTTATACCCAATACCTGTATGTGCTTTTAAGTTCTGGGAAGTTGTTCTTGACAGCAGGAACCTGTTCTTATCCAAGATATTCTCTTGCATGTAAAAATGTGCATCTTTCTTAACAACTAATGTACATATGTAGGCAAGAACAGTGGGTGCCTTTTGAAGACAAGCGAAGCACAGCTACACCAAAAATTACCAAAATTAAAAGAATATTAATCTTTCAGCATCCTGTCATCAAATATTTTCCATAAACAACAATCAATATTTATGACCATGTCCATTACTTGACTAGTCTCAAATATTCAAGCATCTTTTGGAGGGCAAGTAAAACCATATCAGCTGTTAGCAGCAAGTATTGAGCAAAAAAGGAACAGAAGGCCAGGCTAGACACATGTCTGTACTTCATTTGAAGAAATTAATACCCAAGTAGGAAGTTATAAATTAATATCTATTTAGTTTAAGACACTGGCAATGATATTTTGGAGAGCTTTGTTTAAAAGCAGTATCAAAATGCTACCATGAAATTGTGGAAATAAGCGTACTTATAATATGGAGGGTTTCCTTCCACCGTTTTGGCTTATCGCCTATTAAACTGACAGAACAGAACAATTGCTGCCAGCTAACAACAGGTTTTTGAAGCTTGTTGCCATTCTCAATGCAATACATGAATTGGTCCTTTTCACCAGCTGTCAGATTTTATTAGATATTTCAATTCAATTTGCTTGCACGAGGTCCTTTTTCCTTGTAGTTTTGACACAGGTCTGCTGCTATTTTAAAATCACACCAAACTGTGAACTTGTAGTGACTGGTAACACTTGAAAGACAAGACGTTACCTGCAACATATAATACTGAATTATTATTGCGACAAGTTACAAGAATGCGTTCTAGTGTTTTCAAAATATACCTCCCACTTTGGACAAAGGATTTCAGAAAAGTTCTTTCAAGAATTCCCTTTGCATTGGAAATTCTGGTTCAATTGAAACTAAAGTAAAAGCAAAGGAATAAACGGTCCCTTCCAATCCCTAATATTCTGTGATTCTGTGATTCTGTGGTTCTGTGAAATGACAAGGAGGCAGGTGAAATAGCATTTTTAAAAGCCTCGTGTGTGCTGGAAGTTAACTTCTGTGTTACATTCTTTATGAGCAGGGGATGCATTGGATACATGTCAGGCAGGACAAGACATTTTATTGTCTGGATGGTACCTTCAATAACTTCCTGACTACGGTGGTTCAACTTACTTAAAATAAGAAAAAAAGTCTATCCTATCTTCCATGTATTTAAGCTTCCATGTATTTAAGCTTTTCTATTTGCACTGCAAAAGTTCTGCCATTTCAAGGGATGTTCACATTGCTAGAATACTTTGTTTGTACCTTTACATATGAGAAGAGAGAGTCTGGGTGGAAAGCATCACATGTCAGATAATCCGATAAGGACAGTAATGAGTGATGGAACCTCTGTGAGTGTAAATGCCAGCGTTGCTAGTGAAATGAGTATTGGTTCTGTCAACTGCTGACTGAAAGATTTTCAGGGTTTTTTGAAAAATTTTAATCTTTCCCTGGGGAGCTTTATGTACATGTGTATGCTCATATTAACCAGGAAAGGCTGAATCATGGAGTGATGGAAAGAAATCCCCTTATATTTCTAGATTTTAACTGCAAGTTAAGGAGTTGTGTGTTTATGAAAAATATATACACGGTGGGATTATAATCCATAATTAGGGCTCCTATAAAAGAAATACCCATCCATACACTAACGAATTATATTGTATTAAGTGTGTATGTGTATCTAGAAATGTATAACAGTAGGTGGGGCTCTAATTTTTTCAATAATTAACTTTTTCGCTTTTCTAAGATGATTTAAACACTGTTTCTGGGCAGGACTCAAGGTGTAGTCATGGATGCAAAACAGAGCAAACTAAACTGCTGAGTTATCTAACATTTTGCACCCTGACCACCCACGCTTCCCAGCCTTGCGTGGCTGCTATCTACCCTTTTCTTATTTCCCATTGGGAAGGAAGGCAAGAAAAACAGCCTTCAAAAAGCTGTTTCTGATTTTCTTTGCTTTAACAGTTTATAAAATAGTATTAAAGACTTCTTACTATGAAGTATGAAATTTTCCAGAGAAAGTAAATTCTTGTTTTCATCTCCTTAGACATTAAATGCCTCTGAAAACATTAACTAGCTTGTGATGGCTGCTTGTTGTCATTAAGGTTAAAAGCAGCAGTCCTTCAGTTGTTCCATGGCCTCTTTTCTTTGGAAAACCAGTGCTTTCCTTACTAGTAGCAACAACTAGTAGCTTTCCAAAAAAAAGCCTGTTCCTTCCCATGCCCCCTCCTTGGCCGATTCTCTCTTTAAGTCTTTTTACTAGGTATGCTTCTCCCTAGCCTGTTCCCAAGATCTGCGTCATGCTTAACAGAAATATAAAGCAATGTAACATCCAGCATTTTTCCAGAAGAGGCTCCAAAGCCACCAGCATTTAATAGATCTTTTAGGTCTTTCTTTACTCCTCACAGAGCTGTTCTTCAGTGGGGAAGGAATTGGTGAAGAGTTGCTTCCAATGGGTTTTTAAACTTTAAAGCTAGCGACAACCTATAGTGACAAGGGGTTACTGCTGCCCTGATGTACATTTACAAGTTATTCCTTGATCAAATTGTTGGAGAGGTGTATATTCATCCTTCCAGAAAGTTTTGTCCACTGATGTGTCTGTATGGGACATCAAAGCCCAGGAACAGAGAACTGTGAATATGTGTTTGTGCGGAAACTTGTACCCAAACCCCTGCCTTTCTTAGTTCTTTTAAATTCTGAATCCTTCCAGTGCTTTCAAATTCCTATTTTAATAAGATATTTTTTCTAATTTTTAAGCTCAGATATACAATATGCCAGAAATAATAAAACCTTTCCATACCAGAGAAACATCACAGCAATACTTTGTGATAAAGGTAAATGGTTCCGATCCCACCTCAAATCCTTCATGAAATGAGGGGATTTTGCTGTCGGAAATTATCATTTTACCATTAAAACATTCAACATTCCCTCTGACAATTGCAAATGTAAGGAAATTCACAACTGTGCTCTGGAGGTGGAAGTTCACAATTCTTACAATGAATATCTGCTTTCTCTGACAGAAATTACAAATATTTCACCCTGGAGTGGTTACACAAGTGCCCATGAAAATACCAGTTTTCACACACAGGTACTCACAAAGGGAAAATTGGAGGAATAGCTGGGGTGCTAGCCAAATGAAGCACCAACATGAGGCCACATATGGGAATAGAATACTCCATTCTTTCCTGTTAAAGGAAAAAAATATATTTTAAATGATCGTACTTCTCAAAGACAGGGTACACAGGATACTGCATGTCAGCCATTCACTAAAAGTTATTAATGTGTATTACAGTAAGTGTCTTTGTATATATATCTAACTACATTGGGTGACACTGCTTCAACTGTGCTTTGGCTAAAAATATGGCTCTACAACTAAAGTTCCATCTGTGTCATTGTAATGTAATTCAGCTGCAGAATGCAAACTCCTGTTTCACTGACTCGCTGTGTCTTTGTACTGAGAAATTTGAAGGAGAGTGAAGCATGGAACAATTTTGTCCATATATGAAATATTCTTATATAATGTCCTAATCTGGAAATAATTGTTGTTGAGCAAGGGAAAAAGCAAAATAAGTGAGGGGAAAAAACCCTAATTAATAACAAATTGGACTCAGGAGGGCCAATTTGATATTTCCCTTTAACATTTCATCCAGCATTTCAATCTGGGTAGAGAAAAGCTATTCTATTTTAAAGAAGCTTTCAAAAATTTGGTTGCCTTCCAATTTGAAACAAATGCTCAAATCTTAACATTTTCTACCGGGCCCAATTTGAATTGTAGGGCAAGCCTGTCTGGGAGGCTGTCCTTGAACACAGAAGCTAAAAGGCTGGAAATTCCAGACTCCAAAAATACCTACGTGGCTGCAAGTGAGGTAGCTCAGAGCAGCTGGCTCTAAGAATAGGAGTAAGCAAAACCCTGCTCCCTTCCGGCATGTCTGATCTAAGTCCTGCACAGCTCCAGCTAACCCTGTGAGTGTTCACTGTTAACTGTAATAGACACGAAACCACATCTCAGCTAGTACAGACTGTTCTAAAGCTCTACTTGATCTTTCCAGATTTCTGTGTGGATATGTGGATTCCAGTTTGGTTTACCTTGATTTTTCTTTCAGCTGAATTGTCAATTCATGTCAGAAAACAAACATATAAATGCCTGTGGTTACCACAGCCTTCTATGATTTCAGATGCATTTTATCTCTCTAAAATGCTTTACTGGTTCTTAGAATGATTAATAACACAGTTACATTATGTTTTGGAAGCATTGGATATAAAACATATGAAAGACAGCTTGTAAAAATTTTCGAACAGTAAAGAACTTGTTCCAAAATTTGGTCCAGAATGTTTTGGAGCCTTAAACAGATTCATAAAACAATATTCTTTAAGGCTTTTAATTTCTGTTGGGTGCAAATTTCCTGGTAGATACTGTTACTGCATGTATATATTGGTTGAGAGTAACAGTCATAATAACTTCTACAGGAAGGTGCCACACATGATATGGCAATTGGTATTTGTAAAAAGCTATCTGGCTACATGAAAGCCTGCATACAGATGTGTGATCCTAGTCCTTACACAGACTCAAATGGGATAATTTGTCCTTATTCCCTGTATTTATTATTTATTATCTCTTCTAAGAATCATAAGTGTTCCCTGTTCGCAATTTACATTTGCCTTTGAGAACTGTATGTGTAGCTTTAGGATACTAAACCTTTATTAAACTACTGCTGCTGCTCTCATGTGCTTCAAGTTGTGGGCTCTTTCTTTTTTACATACAGCAGGTGAAAACACCCAAACTGTATAAAAACTCTCTTGATTTCTCCTACATTTAAATAATTATGTCATCAAAGCGGAAGTTAGTGACTAGAAGAACATTTAAGGATGGATCCTGCCCTGCTGAAATTGTATTGAAATTATGTTCACTGTCTTATACCTTATTCTTCTGAAATAGAAAATTTATACATGGATTTAGACTATTGCTGACTTTTCTATGACAAAGCAAGAATAGTACTTAAGAGCTTCTCAAACTCCTAGCCAAGATCTATTATAATCCAGAAAAGAAGCATATCAAGTGTAAAGAAAAAAATAAAAATAAAAAACCTACTGAATGAATCTTTTTATAAAATTGGGTAAAAAAATCGGTCTAAGAATCTTATCAAATGCAGTAATATATTTCACTAACTGCAGTGGCATTATCCTGATTCATAGGGTGATTAGAGAACAGTCTCTGTCTTTCAAAAAGTTCTGATAGTGTTCTAGTAAATAAACTCTCAATAATTATTCATGTTCTAGAAAATCCTGAAAGTCTGGCCAAGATAGACAACTGGATGTGCAGGGAAAATTTGTGTGCAACACAGTTTCACCTTGAGCCCTTCATGAACAGTCCTAACAGAATGAAAAAGGAGCAGTGAAAGCACTTGCTCTTTCTGTTATGCATCGCTAGGCCTTGAAGACATCAAGAGCTTTCGTGTAGGAAACATGGAAGCTAGGAAAGAACTGAGCTATAAACTGAAGTCTGCAGTATTTCTACCAGTGGGTTAAGCTTTGTAATGCGCACCAAGCCTTGGGGTTGGCTCATGTGTTGGCCCTGGCCATGTCAATGAAGTTACCTGGAGACAGAGAATCTCAAGGGAAAAGCTGGGAAGTGATTGAGGCAGGGCTACTGCAAGGAAACTATTACCAGTCCTAGAAATAAAAGGCCTTGCCAATGAATGAAATTATACTGTATTGGAACTAGGGTAAAATTCCTTCTCTTGGTTCAAATTTTCGTTCCAATTTTAATTCAAAGTAGATGAAACTTTATTTCTCTTCAGGACAAATAATGATTTTTCCAGGTTAATTCTTTTTGTTCATTCATTATCTGAGATTAGAAGATCATTTTTTGAATCTTAGACTTTCTGTTAAAGTCTTGTAATAGGAGTAGAAGTTGCACTGAGGACAGAAGAAGGTTAATTCTGAGAGGAACCATTAGATGAGTTTTAGGATTGCTCTGGCAAACATGTCTGTTTAGTGTGCGAAAACAATGCTAGCACAAGTGGTTTAAAAATAAATGAGTAGCACTGGTTAAAATCTAGACAGTTTGGATATTGCTGCTCAGGATGATTTGGATCTATGTGTTTGTGGCTGCATAATGGATGTGTAAATTATGCAATGTCCCATGGTGGCAGACTGTACATCAATACTTTTAAATTTATGCATTGATATAAAACTATAGTTTACAGCCCGTCAGGATGATATGCTAACAATTTAAGTATGGAGACCTCATACAGCAAAGCAATTAGGTAAATTAAGTACATAAGCTTGAGTTTAATTTTAAGTCTGGGACC
The DNA here is from genome assembly GCF_000700745.2 of Antrostomus carolinensis. Taxonomy (NCBI): domain Eukaryota; kingdom Metazoa; phylum Chordata; class Aves; order Caprimulgiformes; family Caprimulgidae; genus Antrostomus; species Antrostomus carolinensis. The sequence goes on along the minus strand of NW_010329439.1, from coordinate 17,930 downwards.
AATTACAATGAAATCAAGAAAACTGTTTCCATGTTAAATTCTAGTCACTGCCCAGTCCTGGAATTATTCTACAAATGGCATTGCAGTAATACTGCATACATCTGTGACAGGGTTTTCTGATGCGAATCCCACCACAGCTCCTTAAATAATTTGCATTAGGACAGGTTTTCCATGTCCTGACACTTGATGTTACCAGCTACCAGGCTGACTTTTGTTGTTTAGTAGGAAAAACACCTCATATAGATTTTCCAAACACATGTTGGGTTGTAGACAAAGAGTTTCTGCAGCCCTATTATTTGGCTACATTGTTTCCCAAAGAAACATGCCTCTCATTTACTACCAATGGCTTTTCTGTATGAAGTTAAAAAAAAAAAAAAGAAAAGTGTTCTTAATCATAAATTTAGCAACACAGTGCTAAGAGCAAACTGTATAAGAGTAAGAAACTCAATTGAAATCTGTTGTCAACTTCTTGTCCTATCTATGTCTTTTTTTAAAAAAGGTAAAAGGTATCACTCTATTGTGGAAGCCAAGAGGTCAGTTCAGTGGTATCCCATCTCTTTAATAAGTTACCATCTTTCAGAGTAATCTTCTATCACTAGGGTTCCTTCCTTTAATTTTTGTTTTCTATTGATTGCTAGTCCTCTGTAAATACCTAAAAACTCCTTCTGCTAACCTGAGGGCTCTCGGTCTGCTGTAGTTGCAGTTGAGCTGTATGGCTTCTATGGAGACACTCATAGCACACCTGGGCACTTTGATGAGGAGGATTCCCGTGTCATCTGTACAGACAATCTCTGTAATCCTGATTAAACTACACATTTAATTTTTCTATTAAGAAAAATTCAGTTGAACTGCATTCATAAACCAATGAAGTAATATTTTAAAAATTATTAACCGTTAAAGTTATTTGTGTCTTCAACATACCACAGTTTCATTTGTCTTTCATTTTAGGAGCATTACTTAGGGCACCCATGATGTATTTATAAACAGTACTGCTTTTAGGGTTAGTGTGTCATACAAACACTGTAGAAATAATGATTTTACTCAGTGCCCATTGAAGCCTGAGATTTGGTTGACTAGATATTACAGTTCCAACACCAATATTTTTATAGGAAAGAAATACCCTTTTCTATACCAGATAGTGAGAGAATGTTACAGTTTGGGTTTTTTTTAAATCCATTACCCATCAACAAAGGTACTAGTTCCATATACTTCCACCTTCCTGTAAAACACACTATCCATCTTACAATAGCATTGGAAACCTGAGTTTTCCACCAGTTGTACAGATATTAAAATGTTAATTTTGCAGGCTTACTTGCCTTTAGCTGAACATGTAGTATGAGTGGACCACACAAGCATCCAAGCAGAAGATGTGTGGTGAAATAGACCTTGGCAAGAACGGTATGACTATTAGAAAGTATTTAAAGTGCTTTTCAGCTGTACCTCACTTAAAGGTATTAAAGAATTAACCCCCTGGAGTCTTTTATTATTGTCAGGAATTATTAATAAACAAAGGTAAAAGTATGTGAACAAAGTGCTGTGTACAGTACCTGTAGTCTACAAACCAGAAAATATTTAATACTAAAAAACAGAATTGTTAAATCATGGAATGGTTTGGGTTGGAAAGGACCTTTAGAGGTCATCTAGTCCAACCACCTTGCAGTGAGCAGGGACATGTTCAGCTAGATCAGGTTGCTCAGAGCACCGTCCAGCCTGACCTTGAACATTTCCAGGGATGGGGCTTCTACCACCTTTATGGGCAACCTGTTCCAATTGCTTTACAGCGTACAAGAAATGCAAAAGTGTTGGAAGAGATTACTTGTGTCTCATTGTCTCACCCACTCATACACAGACTGTGCCTGACCTAGTCCATTATCCTGTCATCACTGGCATAAAACAACAGATTATTTTTTATTATTATTATTAAAAGCCAAAAATTTAAACTTTAGAGGAAACAACATTAGAATGCATAACTTAAAATCTCTGCCATTAGCTAGATTTGTGTTCTGCTCCTTAGGAAAAAATGTACACTGTAATTTAATTTTAGAAAAATGGCACTTGGATTCAAATGATAGGTCAGAACTCAGCTAATTTCTGCTATGATACTACATACCTGCAAAATACTATCCAAAATATATCCATTATAACTAGAATCTAATTAAAATGTTTCTATAAGCATATTAATAACAAGAGGAAACCAAGGAGAATCTTCATCCTTTGCTGGATGCAGAGCAGAGAGAACAATAGCGACAAGGGATGAAGATAAGGCCGAGGTACTGAATGCCTTCTTTGTGTCAGTCTTTAACAGTAAGGCCAGATGTTCTCTGGGTACCCAGCCCCCTGAGCCAGAAGCCAGGGATGGGGAGCAGAACAAAGCTCCCATGATCCAGGAGGAAATTGTTAGAGACTTGCTCAGCCAATTAGACATTCACATGTCTATGGGGCCAGATGGAGTCCACCTGAGGATATTGAGGGAGTTGGCAGAGGTGCTTGCCAAATGCCTTTCCATCATCTACCAACAGTCGTGGCTGACTGGGGAGGTTCCACTTGACTGGAGGTTCACAAATGTACGCTCATTTACAAGAAGACCTGGAGGGAGGATCCAGGGAACTATAAGCCTGTCAGTCTGACCTCGGTGCCAGCAAAGGTCACCATAGAGCAGATCATCTGGAGTGCTATCACACAGCACACACAGGCCAACCTGGTGATCAGGCTGACCACATGGGTTTATGAAAAATCATGAAAGGCAGGTCCTACATGACTAACCTGATCTTCTATGACAAGGTTACCCACTTAATGGACGAGGGAAAGGCTGTGGATGTGGTGTACCTGGACTTCAGTAAAGACTTTGACACCGTTTCCCACAGCATTCTGCTTGAGAAACTGGCTGCCAATGGCCTGGACAGGCAAACTCTCTGCTGGGTTAAAAACTGGCTGGATGGCCAGGCCCAAAGAGTGGTGGTAAATTGAGTTAAATCCAGCTGGAGGCCAGTCAGAAGTGGTGTTCCCCAGGGCTCAGTGTTGGGGCCAGTCCTGTTTAACATCTTTATCAATGATCTGGACAAGGAGACCGAGTGTACCCTCAGTAAATTCGCAGATGACACTAAACTGGGCAGAAGTGTTGATTTGCTTGATGGTAGGAAGGCTCTACAGATGGACCTGGACAGGTTGGATCAAAGGGTGACCCATGTAATGTTACTGGTTTGGGGAGGAGTGCCTGGAAAGCAGCATAGCAGAAAATGATCTGGGAGTACTGGTTGACAACCAGCTGAACATGAGCCAGCAGTGTGCACAAGTGGCCAAGAAGGCCAATGGCATCCTGGCCTGTATCAAAAATAGTGTGGCCAGCAGGACCAGCAAAGTCATCCTTCCCCTGTACTCAGCCTTGGTGCGGCTGCACCTTGGATACTGTGTTTAGTTTTGGGCCCCTCACTAAAAGAAGGACATTGAGGTGCTGGAGCATGTCCAGAGAAGGGCAATGAAGCTGGTGAAGGGTCTGGAGAACAAGTCTTATGAGGAGCGGCTGAGGGAACGGGGATTTTTTTAAAGAGAAGGTTGAGGTGAGACTTCTTCACTTTCTACAATTACCTGAAAGGAGGTTGTAGTGAGGCGAGTGTGTGTCTTTTCTCCCAGGTAACTAGTGATAGAACAAGAGGTCATGGCCTTAGGTTGCACCAAGGGAGGTACTGATTGGACATCAGGAAAAATTTCTTCACTGAAAAGGTTATCAGGCACTGGAATAGGCTGCCTAGGGAGGTGGTTGAGTCACCCTTCCTGTAGGTATTTAAAAGATGGGTAGATGTGTGTGAGGAACTGCACTATGGACTTGTCTCAAAGATTATTTGCACAAGACCACCAGATATCTTTGAGCCACAGGGTAATAGACTTATCTCAAAGATTGTTTGCAAGGATGGTCACAAGACCACAGGGTTCTGGGAACCCCGCTGTGTGAAGGCGCCCTGCCCGCAGGGGTGTTCTTCCCAGACATGTCCCTGCCCAAGTGCTGGGGGGCACGAAGAGACGTGCCATTGCTATGGAAACTACAGCCCTCGAAGGGGTACTTAAGGAGGACCGGCACAGGCAAGAGGTGGCAAGCTGTTGGCGGCAGAGAGACCGGAGAGAGACAGAGGACAACCGCCTGACCGCACCGCACCGCACCTCGCCACGCCGCATCACCACTGGAACGAGCAACTGAGACCGCCTCGCCCACCCCTCACCGGCGCCTCGCCGCTGGACCCGTGGTGGTGACTATTCTTGCTCCCCTATCCCGACTCCTTGCTTGATTTCCCATCTTTCGTTCCATCCTGTCCTATCGATATTCTCTTTATTACTCTTCTTTTTCTAATAAAAGATGTTCTAGCAGTGTGGCATGTGACCTCGTTTGTGTCTTAATCTCGCTCTTGGGATCATATCGAAACCTTCCCCGACATCGGATCGGGACAATGTGGTGCTCAGAGCTATGTTTTAGTAGTGGACAGGTACGGTTGGACTTGATGATCTCAAAGGTCTTTTCCAACCAAGCAATTCTATGATTCTATTAAAAGTTTTAAAATTAAAATTTATAGTACATGAAGTTGCCATTTGTTTTTTTTTCCTACGGACAATTTTAATTTGGTCAGAAATAGTATGTTGAAATACTTCATTCTGAACGTACAACCTTAGAGAATTGTTCCATCCTCCAGATATTTGTTTTTAACTCTGTAAGAGAATATGTTAGGAAAAAAATATAGAAAATTTCTGGAAATGTAGAACTATCTCTGTATGAAATTCACTATTTCAGTGCTTTCATGTGCACCTTTTCAGTTACTCAGCATCCCTTTGATGAATTCCATAATGACAAACAAGTGAAAAATAAGCCATATTAATATATTGGAGAAAGGGTTTTAGTCTCTGCATATTCATTCTTTGGGAACTAATTAAAATTGATTTTGCTGCTGCTGGTTTTTAAAGCCATCCTACATTGTGACTGGTTTTTCCTATGATTATTTCATAGTTCTGAATCAAGGATCATGTAACTGGTGCCTGGCAGTTTTGACACCCATAATATTTTGGTCAGAAATATTAAGGTTTTCTGAGAGAGCTCAACATCATTTTCTACATTGAAAAAATTGCTATGGTGTAGGTATCAGTCAGTTTGATCTAATAAGTTGTGTGGTGTCGTGTCCTAACAATCCACTAAACTGTAATCACTATTTGTGTGCAAAGCATTGCAATTAGAGTCATTTTCTTTGCTTGTGATTCTGAAGCTGAAAGAAAAAAAAAATAGAATAAAAATGTAAACTCTTTATACCGTAGTATATTATACATTATTTGAATATAAAAATTCACCTTCATAGCTTCAGAAGAAAGAAAAGATTGTGCTTCCTCCTGCTCTCAGTCTGAATCTGCTCCTTTTTTTCCCCTATCTTTCTGTTTGTTTTTGATTTCCAGGTACCTTGGCCATAGATACATCTTCTCACTGTTTCCTAAGATTCTCAGAGAGATAAGGACTTTACAGTACATTTAAAACTGAGCAATTTAGGTCTCTTGTTATATTCTAAAAATAGTGAGCATGGCTACTTGTGAGCTAACAGATAATTCAGATTGTGAATGTTGTGAGGAAGGAAACCCCCATGCCACCACTCAAAGTACTCTGGTTAGGCAGGGAACGCTTCTGCTGGCTTTAGGGGGGATATCTTCTGGCATGTATCCTGAACAAGGTAGGAGGAAGTAGGTTTCCTCACTGTTTATACAACTTATTCTTCATATATTTGAAATGAATAGATAATGATAGCTGCTGAACAGCAAGCAGCACCAGCCTCAGAGAAAAACCTGGCCTCTTGAAGGACTCTGCTGCGCTATCATGGTAGCATGACAAGGAACGTGACATTTGTGTTGCCTTCTTTCCGCAAGACAGCGAGTACTGTCAAAATGTAATATCAATGACATCTTATGATGTGCATTCTTTTGGTTTAGTGCATCAGAACTTCCTGAGCTAGTAGCACACAGTGAAAATTTTCTGCCCTCTCCAACAGACAAATAATCTCAACAGTTCCACTTTCAAATTTGAGTCAGTTCTCAGTTGCTCTGTGAAGATTGTAAGTAAAATCATGTTCCTGTTGAAATACAGAGAAGCTCTGCTATTGACCACAGCTGGGACTGGATTTCACCCTATGATGCTGTCAAGTTTTTGACATTTATATGCCATCCTCACTTCTTGAATCTCATTATTGCAACTAAAATGTAGCAATGTTTAAAAAGAAGGAATGTGTTTTTCAATTTGCATAACTTTAATGATTGAACTGATTGAGCTTAACATTTCCTTCAAAGTTCCCACTTTGGCTGGCATTGCTAGTGTAGAAATTGAAAATATATATCTCAAAAGAACATATTTTTAGAAAGTTTTATGCAATAGGAAATGGGGTCTTAAGATGAAAAGTGCTTTTCATCTTAGTAGTAATTTTTAGCTTACTTGTGTATATAAGTAATGTGCTGTGGAGGAAGTCAGACTGTATGTACATTATTTGCTATATGTACATGTTGGCCTGCTCGATTTTTTTCTAACTCAATCAAAAGAAGATTTTTGGATGAACAAGCAGGAGATGAATCAAGGACCAGAGGCAAGGCACCCTCTGTACATTACCTCCTAAGAATTAATGGTTAGTCCATTACTGGGGAAGTAATTAAAATTATAACACTGCTTTATCAAAAGAATGTTTAATCATTAAAAGCTTCCTCATGTTAGAATAGAAAGGCAGCTCAGTATTTAAGGACAGTTTCTGCAAAACCAGGGAATGAAGATAGTGACTCTGAAAAGTAGATTTACAACAACTAGGATATCCCAGTATTTGTAAGAAGCAATAGGTTTTCTGAGACCCAAGGTTATATATTTACTGTTCTTTGTGTACATGCCTATGTATACTTTTGAATTTATATACAGCATGTTTATTTTTTAGGGGCAGTTTTCATTTAAGAAGCTGTTTTTCATGAGCTACTAGAGGAAAGTTTATCATAGGTGCCGGTACAATTTGGCCTGTTGCACAGCAGGGCTGAGAAATGGAGGTTGAATTTGAGGACTCAGTTTAGTAACAGCTGAATCTAGGGCATATCCTCAAGAGTGCAGAAGTAATGAAATCTATAAGCTGATCTTTCCCTGCCTTCAGAGGGAGGGCAGCAACATCTACAGTACAGGTTCTTCTCCATTCGTGGCATGAACACAGTTATATAAGGTAAATTTATACCGTGCATTGTGCTTGCCTCCTCTTCATGCTAAAAACTAAATCAAGGTTATCAGCTAAAGCATGCCTCTGTCTCCTGATCACATGTCTGGTTTTGGCTCAAAGTATGTTCAAGAATGCAGTAGCATAAAAAATCTCAGTAACAATACATCTTGACTTTTAAAATTATAGAAATTCAGTTAACCTCTACTCTCAGGCACCTAAATTTTTGAAAGTTAGGTCTATACAGAAATCATACAATTGACTGGTGATTTTAATGGAAGCAGATGATCTGCAGCCCTTTTGAAATGGGTGCTTTATATAAGATGTCCAAATAAACATTGAAAATTAAGATTTAAAATACTCAGGTTTGAACAATGTTGTGCTGCACTGTGGATGTTGTTATTTTTTACCGCATTCTGGTGCAGAATTATAGGAAGTGAAGAAATAGCAGTAGAAGCTTATATGGAGACCTTGGGGACACTCATCATTCCCTGACCACAAGTCTGGATGATCAGGGAGCTAAAGCAACAAATTTTGCAATCTTCATCTCTGGCCTATGAGTTCTGAGTACAGATTTACCATTCTGCTGAGCTTGATTCCCTAATTATAGACAGATTGACGGGAGAGGTTTCCCCTTAACATAGGTTCAGTTTCTCAAAAGAAATAAAGCGAAATGTGGATGGCTGTAGAACAAATTAATAGCTGAGCAGTGTATGAAGTCTAGCCATTTAGCTATTGTTGACAGCTGTTTTAAATAAAAATCTTAATTTTACACAGAAAAGAGATACAGAAATTCTGATCCTGTTTTGTGATTGGGAGCTTACCTTATTTTTTTTCATGAAAAACCTATTTTACAGCTGTCTTGTTTAAGGAGTCCTCCATGCATCCCAGCTGACGGTGAGGGACACACTTCAATTTCTGACTGCCAGAATAGCCTGGTGTGTCATGAATGTGTAATTTGACCTTAAAATGCAATTCAATAAAGTCGTTCTGTATTGTGTTGCTTCTAAAACCAGGAAGATTTGCACATGTGTATTTGTATGCAAAACTGAGCTGTGTGACTTTATTTAGCAGCTGATTGGTGGCCGCTTTGGTACCAAATGGGACAAAGATAGATGTTGGTTCCACAGCCAGGGTACATGTTCTTCTGACAGATGTTGGTTCCACAGCCAGGCTACATGTTCTTCTGTTTACTCCCCAGCTTTAACATCTTCCTCCTCAAATATATGTCTACATTTACACACACATGCATACATGTCTACATTTATATGCATGCACATATATATATATATACATATATATAAACCTTGCCACTCTCCCTTTAGATCTGTTAATGACATTAAAAATGTAATTTTTTTTTTAAATAAAGAAAGCCTTGTGGGGCTGAAAGTTTGTTTACTTTCACCAACTAGCTCAGCTGTTCTGGTAAAAATTAAAACCACAAAAGAAAACAAACACTTTCAATAAACCTTACATCTCTTTGTTTATCCTGCTTACTATTATTAAAACATCAGAGTATGCAAGGTATATTGTTATTGGTATAACATTCTTTATTAAATATTAAATCCCTGATTACTGAACTGTAGTGAATAACAACCATGATGAGGGTTGTGTATAGGTGTATTCATAGTACACACAAAGAAATAGAGCATTATGATTCAGAATTACTACCTGAGATTTTAGATTAACTAATTCATCTTGAGTTTTCTATTGGACAAACAGATGTTCATACCTACAGTGTTAGTAAGTGGAAACATAGACTTGTATGATGGTACTTAATTAAAGGTTGAATCCTGGTTTGGTTTGGTTTGTTGTTTTGTGGTTTTGTTGTTTTTTTTAAAAAAAAGCACCTACTATCTTTAAATCTCTGAGGTTGAAAGTTTGGCTAATTGTTGGTAATTCTACTGCTTTCAAAATCCTAAAAATTTCATAGTACATTCTCCCCTTTTAAAATCTTTTTTTAATCACAGCTTTTAATACAACATATTCTGTATATGAAAATATCAGGCAGGTATTTATCAATTAACATTCCATCCCTTCTTCTCTTTGAAATATTTATTCAGCAGCTATCTTGCTCTAGGCATTGTTTTACTTCTTACTGTCCCTCCCTAGTGTTTCTCCATTCACGGTTAAATTGAAATACACAACAGTGATGAAAACAGGATTCTCATTTGTTTTATTTTTCATAACTCTTTATGCTGTTTTAGGCTAGGTATAGAAAAGTTCCTTTTAGTTACAGAGAGGTACTAATAAACAGTTTATTCTGACTCCTGTTCTGAAGAAAAAACTCCTGGTTTTTTTTTCTCCATGGTTAAAATCCACCAAAAGGTGAAGTGCTTGGAAAATTTGAATGATTTCATGGATGTCTCACAGCTTTAAAGATGAAAGATCCATCTTTTCTTCCTGACTAAGCTATGAGAATTATGAGATCCTGTGGGCTTTTTCTACTTCAAAGGGTCATTCAAATATAACTCTAAGGACAAATGCTACAAAACTATTTCCATTAAGTTTGATAGGATTAATTCCTTTTGTGTTATGTGGAAGGATAAGGAGACTGCTCCCCTTGGCCTGGCTTGTTCTACCTGTTGCTGTTCTGGACAGTCAAGGCAGCTTTTAAAGA
>NW_010329439.1:0-8100 GCF_000700745.2 Antrostomus carolinensis | reverse complement strand
TGAACCTCCTAAGTAGAAGGAGACTGACTTCCAAAATCACATTAATAGCACTCATTAGTTTTTATATAATTCCCCCAGACAATTGCCTTACATTTGGTATCTATTAGGTTATATCTAGAATAAATGCTGCTTAACAGATGTACTTGGGTATGGAAATCTGGCCTCCATGGGATGGATTCTGTCCTGGAACATTTGGGACCAACTCCTGTCAGCTATGGGAGAGCCAGCCTGCTACAGCATGGAAAGTATGTGTCAGCATTGTTCAGCATTGCTACCTTTGAACAATTCAATGTTAAGAACATGAATTTCCAAACTCGTTACATAGAAATTTAATGTCAATGGCTGATTTTGACATTTTGAGAGATGTCAAGAAAGACAAGAAACACTGTTTCAGGTTGAACTCACACAGGCTAAATATGACCAAATACCCCTAACAACAGCCCAAATAAAACACTTATAACAGAGCTATGAAAAGCACCATTATAGAGCTTTACCAAAATGAAATGAAGGCGTTCACAACAAAAAAAGTAGTAAGGAAACATTGTTCTGAATATGAGGAAATTGGGATAAAAGTACTTATCCAAGACTTAAAGGCAAATCCATAGTCTGGCACCTAGTCTGTACTACAATAAAACAGTCCAGCAAAAATACTTCTCTGGATGAATGTTAATACCATGAAGAAAATAATAATTCCAAGTTAATTTCTCTAGGATCAACACAAAAATAAGTTAATTGCTCATACCAGTTTCTCTTGTCACTGTTTTTCTATGTCTTAAAATAAGCAGCAATATATGGCTTGATCAGTCATTTATTTAGTCATTCTTGGCAGAGAAGCTGGTCCTTTTGGATGTAATGTAATTGCTGAGACTGATGAGGAAGTTTTAGTCTATCTCTGCTCCTATCGACTTCGGACTTCACAGGAGTGTTAAATTTATTTTAAGTTTTACTTTTTCCATCACTTTTTTATTCTTCCTTCTAATATAGATTTCCAGTGCTTCTGTAGCCTTGCTTTGTCTTTGATCTCTGTAATAACTTTACAAATAATTGAAATCATTTATTTAAATATAAAATGTCTCTTTTCAATGTTACAGCTATGATGAATGTACTATTTATCCAAAGACTGTGACGGAAGGTAATTTTATTTATGATCAAAACTAATAAAGACTGAAAAAAACCCAGTATTAGCAAATAATTGTAGTTTTAGAGAAGGCAATGACTTAAGGCTTAGTTTGAAGTCATCTGGAGGTGCACTATTTGCCTTGTGTTGTTACCCTTGCAGATTTACCATTTTAAAGAGCATTAATGTATCTCTGGTAACTGAAATAGTTGGAACTAAATTCAGTACCTGGATGTCACATACTCTTCTTAAATGTGACAGTCTCTGTTACTTTGGGTTAATTTCCAGGGGAAACTCAGAAAGAATATGTGGGGTGCTTCAGACCTGTTAGTGAAGGAGCATCCAGGGTTGTGCCTCTGCAGCAGAGCTGCTGCTGGAGCACCCATCACCTGTAGCCTGCTGGCACACATCCCTGCGACTATCGGGAGAGGAGGACCCAGACAAGCACCTGCCTTTCTTTCAGGTACACTTTAAGAGTTTATAACTTATCCTCTTTGCCCCTTTGGTAGCATATGGAAATCACTGCAGAAACAATAGTTTCTTTGTCATTCCTCTGCAAAGACTAAAGCTTCTACAAAGGAGAGCAGAACTAGAAGTATTTAAATCTTTATTCATTGTTCCCTGCAACAGCCTGGTAAAAGTGTGAGCAGTTCCAAAATGTATCTAAGCTCCTGTCATATAACAACATCCACAGCCAGATCATTCACCAAGCAACACCTAGCAGCACTGTTCTCTGCACTGGGCAGAAGTTACATGGGACAGCAAATAATATTGAAAAGCAAAAGGAAAGATGCCAAAATTGGAAATAGAATATATTCCCTTTCTGCTTGATTAATTGGGATCGAGGGTACTAATTGGGGTGGGAAAAGTGTAGGTTTTCAGGAAAAAAAAAACAACCTGGAAGTGAATCATAATAGTGAATAGTTTTAACTTTCTTGTCTGTTGGTGACTGATTGCTTCATAGACTTTCTCACTTGCTGTTGTTATCTTTTTGTCCTAAATCTTGGAAAGATTTGAATTTTGGTTTAGGGCTTAGTCCAAGATAGTTTGCAATATTCTGCAAGATTTCTGCTGATTTCATCATGATTTTGAGTAAGCCCTTTTGATGGAATTTTCCATATGTTCTTTCAAATATTTCTCCCTCTGGCATCCTAAATTTATGGTCCTAATAAAAATCTCAGGGGTCACAAAGAGTGCATTTCTGCACTTAAGAGTCACACTTAAAGAGTGCATTTCTGCTACGTTGCAGTGGCTTCAGTATATCGCAAGGACATATATGTTAAAACTAGTCAATATATTTCTCAGTTTGAAATCACTATTAAGTGTGTTCTTAAGGGACTCATACAATACCACTAAAATCAGAATTAAAAAATTACTTTGATTTTTCTCTTGCCCAACAGAATTTCTCCTGATGAAATCCTTAGAATTTACAGTCAGCTAAAATTGGAGAATATTGAGAATTTGGTCTGATAAAAACTAAGTCGGGCCTTTAGAATTTTAGTTATTTAGTAATAAATTCTTCCAAGGAAAGTATTCAGTTTACTAATATTCCCTGATTGAAACATGTTGTGTAGGATTTGGGGTGTTGGATTTTTTGCTAATATCATTACTTATTTCAGTTAATCATTACGAACCATACCAAGATAAATATTTGAATTGTATATATTCATTGGTGTGCATTCAAGTGGAATCCTAAATATTTAGTGGAAGCCCTGGCATTTGCAAATAAGCTACACATGATTTGAAAGACTGAGGACATGCTGACTGCTGAGGAGGAATCCAGCATACTTGCACTGTGTGAAAAGAGAAGTGTATTTCATCCAATTAATTTAGCCATGGGATAGTTATTCAGAGTTTACACTGCAGTGAGAGAAAGTAGACTCTTCTCCTTATTCTGAAATTAACTGCTGCTCATCTCACACCTGTCCGACAGTGACATAATACTAACTGACTTCTCAAATGGCTGCTGTGCTTCTGAACTCCACGGTGGATTTCTCACTTGTTGTGACTTGCACCGTTCCTCCTGGGTACCAGCAGCATTCATAACATCCTATGTGAAAACACAAGGAGGAATACTTTGGGCTCTACATTACACATAGTTATATAGCCTCTTGACAACCTGTTAGCTGAATAAAGCTTAGTCTGTTTGTCTTGCCTAATGGCTATTTTAGCAATCAGAGTGGGAAAGAGGACTTTAGTTCTGAGCACTGGTTAATGGGATCAGTGGAATGCTATTTATATGCTTCACATGGAAGAAGGAATAGAGTTACATGTCGACCTCAGACAAAAAACAATGTTTTCCCTGACTGTGAACCAATCATTAGGGACACATACGTTGTAACTGAGCTGGGGATGAACACTAAGAGGAAGAATGAAGCAAAGAATATTCAAATACCCTAGTTTGGGAAAATAACCCAGCAGTGTAACACCTATTGATACAACCAGCCCCAATTCCAGCATCCTTTGTTTGGGAAACTATTTTGTTTACCACATCCAATTGCCAAACTGTCAGAACACAGCAAATGAGGTGAGTGCAGGAGGAACTCACAATTTCAGGAGACTCTTTATGCTATCAGAGACTGATTGCACCATAAAGCAAAGTAACTGTAGAAGTTTTGTTGCTTACAGCTTCAGATAACAGTTACATGAATTAACAATTAACGTCTTCATATATTTTGTAAAGCTGAGGAGGAAAGAAAGTCTTCTAACTCTGTGTGTGTGGAGACTGGAATATAGGCATCTTGTATGCATATTATTTTGGTGCTGAAAAGGACATGGCTCCAACAGCACCTTATTTTCCAGTTTTGAATTTCTGTTTCTTTTGTTGGCTATTCTGAGGTTATCTTAGATTTCTAGGACTGACTCCATGATAACAGATGAAGCAAATCTAACTCCTTTAACTCATTTACTACATTTCGCTATTTGAAGACTGTGGCTGTATGTGGTTCTGCTGTATGGAGGCATGTGCAAAGCCATTCAGGAACAGCACCCTTGTAACAGGACCATTAGCTGTGGCATAGCTACTGCACAACAAAAATGTAACCTCCCTGTGACAAACAAAGCAATATATGCATGAACAGTATATGTTATGAGTGTTTCCTTAAGAAAATACTACTTCTGACTCCACCATAAATAAATATTTTTTTTTCCATCCCAGTCACAGATGTCCCCAAGGAAATACTAAGGCTTTATTTGCATATTATAAAGAAAAGTCAGTCAAGAAAAATAAATTCCTGATGTTTTCTGATGATAAACATATTTCCAGAAAAAGGAAAAGAGTTGGGCTATGATACAGAATGAGTAGGAAGAAATGCAAGTGAAATTTACCAAATACCTACGTAAATTAGAATTAATGCACTGAAGAGATTTAGTTTAACAAGAGTGGGCTGACTTGAGAAACTGATTATGATTTGAATATTAATTTTTGAGAACAGAAAAACAGAATGTCTGTCTAGGTGCATGGCTTTTTTTTTTGTTTGTTTGTTTTTTTAACTGAAGGATAGCCAATTTGAAATATATTTGCATTTACTGTGAGGTTAAGGGAAAGCTGTTTTGAGCTTCCTGTATCAAGATCCATCCCATTTAATATTTTTAGACCAAGAACTTTTCTTCAAAGAGTATAATAGTCAATGCTAAGATCTTCATTAACTTGTCCGGGGAATACCTGTTTTTAATTCACTTAAGTAAGGCACATTGAAAGCATTCTACTAATCAATTTCAAGAACAGTTTGTCAACCCCCAATGATAAGAATGGGAAATTGTAAGAAACAAAGACTGAAAATCTTTACTCATAATACAGGAAGTCTTTCAATATTAAACAATGAAATGGCTACATTTGAGTCATCTTAATGGTATCACATCCTGATGCTTTCCATTAGAACCATTACAAATTTTAGGAGCTGACAGCTTGAAAATCTTACTGGGGGGAAGAAGTGCAGCTGAGACAGATGAAACGCTGAAAGACTGCAGGACATAGTCATGAGAAAAATAAAAGCTCTCTGTCTTGTGAGGGTTGTAAAACATTTTTGTTGTGTTCTGTTCTCCCAAGCATGTGCAAATTGTTTGAGAATGAATACAAAGAATTATTCATATCGAGCTTAGTGAACAGCAATATGTGAACAGTGAAAGTGGCGAGAGCTAAAGGACATTTGTATAGGCAGGCAGAGCAGGACCAAAGTTTGCAATGAAGGTGA
This sequence comes from Antrostomus carolinensis, assembly GCF_000700745.2. Classification (NCBI taxonomy): domain Eukaryota; kingdom Metazoa; phylum Chordata; class Aves; order Caprimulgiformes; family Caprimulgidae; genus Antrostomus; species Antrostomus carolinensis. The sequence continues at coordinate 2,790 of NW_010329439.1, read as the reverse complement.
GGACTTGTGCAGGATAAGCACTCATGACTGAAAGTACCTGGTTCCAGATTTCCATAAGAAATCCATGATTCTGTAAAATCGGTGACAAAGCCTCTCTGGATTCCCAAGACCTCCCTGTCCTGCTTAGACCAGTTATCCTCAGGGTATTCAGCCCTCTGACCTGGAAGACAGGGATGGAGACCAGAATAAACCTCCCATAATCCAGAAGGAAGCATGACCTGAGACCTGCTACACCACCTGAACACTCACAAGTCTATGGGGCCAGATGGAATCCATCCAAGAGTACTGAGGGAGCTGGTGAAGGAGCTTGTCAAGCCACTCTCCATCATTTATCAGCAGTCCTAGTTAATAGAGGAGGTCCCAGACAACTGGAGGCTTGCCAATGTGACGCCCATCTACAAGAAGGGCTGGAAGGAGGATCCAGGGAACCACAGTCATGTCAGTCTGACCTCAGTACTGGGGGAGATCATGGAGTAGTTCATCTTGAGTGCGCTCACATGGCAAGTGTGGGACAACCAGGGGATCAGGCCCAGCCAGCATGGCTTCATGAAAGGCAGGTCCTTCTTGACCAACCTAATCTCCTTCCATGACCAAGTGACCCACCTAGTGGGTGAGGGTAATGCTGTGGATGTTGTCTACCTGGACTTTAGCAAGGCCTTTGACATGGTCTCCCACAGCATACTCCTACAGAAGCTGGTGGCTCATGGCCTGGACAGATGTCCTCTTCGCTGGGTAAAAAATTGGTTGTATGGCTGAGCCCAGAGAGTTGTGGTGAACGGAGCTAAATCCATGTGGTGGCTGGTCACTATGGGTGTTCCCCAGGGCTCAGTTTTGGGGCCAATCTTGTTTAATATCTTTATCAATTATATGGATGAAGGGATTGAGTGCACCCTCAGTAAGTTTGCAGATGATCCCAAATTGGGCAGGAGTGTTGATCTGCAAAAGAGCAGGTAGGATCTGGGCAGGGTGGATCGATGGGCTGAAGCCAATTGCATGAGGTTCAACAAGGCCAAGTGCCAGGTCCTGCACTTGAGTCACAACAATCCCATGCAATGCTACAGGCTTGGGGAGGAGTGGGAGGAAAGCTGCCTGGCGGAAAAGGACCTGGGGATATTGGCTGACAGCCAGCTGAACATGAGCCAGCAGTGTGCCCAGGTGGCCAAGAAGGCCAATGGCATCCTGGCCTGTATCAGAAACAGTGTGGCCAGCAGGACCAAGGAAGTGATCGTGTCCCTGTACTTGATGCTGGTGAGGCTGCACCTTGAATACTGTGTTTAGTTTTGGGCCCCTCACTACAAGAAGGACACTGAGTTACTGGAGCCTTTCCAAAGAAGGGCAATGAAGCTGGTGAAGGGTCTGAAGAACATGTCTCATGAGGAGCATCTGAGGGAATTGGGATTGTTTAGTCTGGAGAAATGGAGGCTCAGAGGAGACCTTATTGCTCTCTACAACTATCTGAAAGGAGGTTGTAGTGAGGTGGGTGTTGGTTTCTTCCCCCAAGTAATAAGTGATAGGACAAGAGGAAATGGCCTCAAGTTGTGCCAGGGAAGGTTTAGATTGGATATTAGGAAAAATTTATTTACTGAAAGAGTGGTCAAGCATTGGAACAGGCTGCTCAGGGGAATGGGTGAGTCACCATCCCTGGAGGTGTTCAAAAAAACCTGTAGACATGGCGCTTCAGTACATGGTTTAGTGGGTATGGTGGTGTTGGGGTTGATGGTTAGACTTGATGATCTTGGAGGTCTTTTCCAGCCTTAATGATTCTATGGTTCTATGATTTGCTTGCTTTACTGGGCAGCCATTTGTGTACTGGGCAATGTTCATGTGATTGTTTCTGAATACTTTCTCCTAATCCTTCTGCCTCTTCGTCGAAGGATTAGAAACCCATATATTAATGTTTTCCAATGCCAAAATTGCTTTTTTATGAGTAAGTGGTTAAACAGTACACTTACCTGATAAGCCACTTTGCACAGATTTTCCTGATAGCTGTTAGCACAGATCTACCTTAGAGAAAGTGCCAAATTCCAGTTGGGTTGGTTGAAGTGACAATAATCTAGATATCTAGTTAACGTAATTATAAATGCTATTAACATTCATTCTGAAGAGAAATTCAAGCAGATATGTTTCAGTTGCAGTATTTTATGTTCTATATTTGTTTGTGTATATACAGAACAAAAGTATTTCACAGCTTGTTTCTGACTTTTCTGCTCAATTATTCTGCATATATATTATTATACTTTAAAATATATGACTATGGAAATTATGTGTCAATATCAGGAAATGACACCAAAGAGTTAAAAACATCTGTACTTATATAATTTTATAGAACATTTTCAAAAATTTTGAAAATGGCGATAAAGCCACCCTTTGGTACACTGCTGTGACCACCTTCAGCTGTTAAATGTTGTGTCCAGTAAGTGAATGGAAAGCACACACCACACTGTTGACCACATTGAACTTGTGAGTTCAACTCTGGAGTAGATCAAAAAGCTGGCGTAGTTTCAATATCAAAACTTGCCTGGCACGTCCTGAGAGCTGCAACCTCAGTATGTGCCCGTGCCACCCCTCGGCCCCCGGCTGCTGGAGAGGACTGTCCTTTTGTCGCAGGTGTCCGGTGGTTTTGGTTTTCCTTTAGGGAACCCCTTTTAGAAACAAGAGCAGCAACAAACTGCTGCTTTACTGTTAGTTATCAGATAGTATCAGCGCCGGAAAACACCTGCTCGCCCAGAGCCCTGGTCTTTGGCTGGGGATCCTGTGAAGGTGCCTGCACCTCCCTTACGCACACGCACC
>NW_010329438.1:19129-25199 GCF_000700745.2 Antrostomus carolinensis | reverse complement strand
TCAAACGCCTTGCACAAGTCCAGGTAGATGGACTTATTATTGGACAGCTTATTATTGGTCCCAACTCTTCCCAGCTTGACAACGTAAATGGCTCCTGAGCTGTCAGCAAAATCTTTACGTGACGATTTTTTCCCTTTCTCAGACTATTTGATTTATTTTAAAATGAAAAAAAATATATTTTCACGTTAAAATAACATTAAATTTACACAACAGAGCCTTAAAATCAGAAAAAGTAGGCTTAAACCTGTCCCTTGAGTTGCCTTTTTTGTGTGCACATTGTGGTACAGTCTTTATTGTAAGCCAAATGTTGCATTACCTACGAGGCTCTAGTTTAGGTTCATATGTACATGTTAAAAAAACCCCATACTCGGTATGGAGAGAGATAGAAATGGAGCATTACACAAATGGTGTGAAGCTCCCACTTCCAGCCCCAATAAATAATAAAATAGTGGTTACCCAATACGACGCTGGTCATGAGCTCATTCTGTTTTTCAGAATATCACTGTTCAAGCAGATACTTTACATGTGGGAGTCAACCAGTCCATTCTCTAGAAAGTTGTTTTAAAAATGCAAGCTATTTTTTAAAATTCTGAGAGTGATGAGTCAATAAACTCATTGGATATAGCTTGATAAGCAGAGTGTCTTTAAGTGGTCTAAACATTTATGATAAGCTCTGTCATATAGCTCCTTGAATTTTTTAAAAGGGTATAATTATTTGTGAGAAGGCTGTCTATTTTATCTATTATAAAACTAAACATTAAACCTGTAAGTAAAGACTAAAAAATAGTATAGCAAAATATCTTGATTACTTCATTGAATTTGTTTTTTCTTTTAAAGGAAAAATTTAAGTGGTGTGCTGTTTAAACAGCAAAATGTTCAGATGGTATTTAATCATCTCCAAGATGAGATAGCACAATATGAGAAAAGGTTAAAACAGGAAGAAAAAACATATGGAGAATTGCTACAGATTAGAAAGAAAAACCTGAAAGATTCAAAAGTGAGTATTATCAGAGTGGGGTTTCTTTATGCGAGAAGTAAAACAACTATTTGTTTAGTCCTGGCTCTTTTTAGTTCTAAAAAGGATACTAGTTTTACCAAAAGTTTTAAATTAGTATCTTCTTGTCCATATGCAAGTGTTTCCAATTAAATAAATTGTTACTTTTCTGTAGTAGACTTCTTTATTTCTGTGAATAAAGAAGTAACTCTAGAAAAAGTATAAAATTGTTCATTTGCTTTGACACTTTTAATTTTTCATTAATACTTAGGGCTATTTTATACTTTCTCTTCGTTGTTTTCTTTTTCTTTGATTTGTGGATGCCTTTGGGAAAGAAAAGACAAGACATCACTTCTGCTAACTTGAAAATTTTTTTTCTTCTTCTCACCAAGTGCTCAGTAACAAATAAATCTCAGATAATTTTGATTAAGATCAGCATCAGTAAGTTTCCGTTCCTTTTTAATCACTGAAGTACAAGAATAGTACTCAGTGCATGCAATCTTCTTGATAATGCAGCAGTCAAACTTCAGTCTTTTGGACAGAGCTGTTTCTGAACTGTCATATTTCCTATATAGGCTGTGAATATATATTATAATATAATATGTATTCATAGCTAAGGTGAAAACAGAACCTCACACAACTCAGAGTAGGTTGTATCTTTTAGTTTGGGAGAAGTGCTGTTAGATGCTTTGGTTGATTCAGGGCCAGATTTAAGCAGGAAAAGAAACTCTTGCCTCTGAAAATTGAAAGTTAATTCATAGGTCCTTCTACACAAAGAGAAATGCAGATGTACATGTCAATAAAAAAGTTAGAGATTAGAGTTACTGCACAGCTAGCACCACAGTTTGGAGGTTAGAATTATCAATCATCCTCATTATCTCATTTTTAAATGGATAGGTATGAGCCATTACACCTTATGCAGAAGAGAATGATGCAGTAATAAACAGAAAGACCAGTGAGATTGAAAATCCCAGCCTGAGATCTATGAAAAGGTCCAATAAATTGTCCTTTTTGTGGTGACTTGTAGATTTTGTGAGGGTGAGTAAGAGCCAGTAAGTGAGAACAAGAGGAAGGAGAACTTTTTATCAAGAAAAAAAGGTTTGAATAGCTTGACAGGAAGGGGATAGGGAGTGACATCTTTATTCAAGCAAGAGGTCCCTCTCTCCTGGAGGCTTGATGGGACTGCTAAATCTGTAAAGGAGATTAAATAATCTCTTACCAAGAGATACAGTAGCCCGAAACTAGGTGAGAAATTTCATGAGAAAATAGGGATCCTTGTTGACAGCATCGTGAAGGGAAATGGAGTTGCAGAATTGTTTTGATATGGGAGAATCTGCGTAAGAAATTAGTGGCTTCAGCACAGATCCTGATAAAGAAACATTGTGGGGTGACGCTTGCAGCGCACTGAGGGGTAGAACCATGTATTCGTGATCAGGACTGAATAGGATGAGAAGCTGAAGAATCTGTGTGCCTGGTTCTTGCAGGAACACACATCATGTGTCATTTGGCTGGAGAGCTGAGTCACTGATTTGCAGACCTACATTCTGTCTTCTCACAGGAGAAAGGGCTGCCAAGTGATAAGATGATGACACATGAATATAAAAAATTTCACAGCTAAATACAAGGTGCAACTTTGGTTTTACCAACGTGCATGCTACTAAGTGTGGTGAAATTTACATGTATAATGATAAAGTTATACTTTATAGGCGTATTTTATCACTGTGCTATTTGTAACTACTCTTTATTACCTTATGTTCTACAGAGACAGTACAGTCTCCAAACTATCATATTGCCATGTGGTTCAGTGCTGATATGTGCTGTATTAAACACACAGATAAGCATTCTTTGACATAACAATTCATAATGAGTGTTGGATCATGCTCAGAATGATTATGTTGTGCCTTGTTTTCTTAACCTCAAAACAAGCCTGCTTGCTCTTATTTTCTGCTGCTAATGTGATTATTGTACTTTCAATTAAAGTAACTGTAAAAACAATTACTGTGGTTTTTGAAGATTGAGCAAGACATTTTGAATAACCAAAACTCTCTTGAACTGTGAAAATTTGTCCACTTTAGTATTTGTTAGTGGACACATCATAATATAATTATGAAGTGCATATGTATAAATCTTTAAATTCAGGCATCTATATATACAGGCTTGTACTTTTGATAAACACATTAAATACTGTTACCCAAATCATTAACATATATACTGGTACTTGGACTTTCTTTTTGCTTTGGAATAATAGCAAATTCCTAATTCTATTAATTAACATTAGTCTTCTGTTAAAAAATTCTTAAGATCCAATAATTTTTCTAGATTTTCTGTGAATTTATTTGACTGTTGCATGATACTGGAAAAGAAGATGGTAATAAATGGGTATTTCTTTAGCACTGTACCTTAAAATTGCACGAAGTTCAGCAATGCTTTATCTAAAGCTGAATTACAATATTGTTTCCTTATCACAATGCAGAAATTTAAAAGAGAGGGAATATACTTTCTAAAAAAAACCTTTAGATTTTATAGATATTAAAATAAGTTTTGAATCAGTTATTATTAAAAAATGTTTAGTCTGCAAATGTTTGATCAGAATGTTTTACCCTAACTTTAATATTTTTCATTTTAAAATGAATCAGCATGTTCCTTTGAGCACTTTCTTTTTTATAGAAAAGCATTTTCCATCGGGGGAATGATGTATCGGAAAATCCGTGATGGGTTCTAACAACTAGTCATGATAGGTTGTTTCATCAGATATTGAGAGTATTACTAATGAAATTATCTACAAAATGGCGTATTTCAGAAGGGATTGTTATAGAAATAGGATCATATACTGCTGAAAACTGAATTAAGAAACAGGGAAAAACAAAGTTAGATCCAGGGAGTTGTTTATCATCATGGTATTAGGTAAAATCCATTGGGTGTCTTTTATCATTTACTATTTATCTATTTAGGTCATCTTCTAATCATTCTTTTCAGTTCTGCTGCACTAATACCTTCAGAGCAGTTTCCATCTCCTACTTTCAGAAAATACTATTAATCAATATTAATGTTACTGAATAACTTTGTTAGAGCATATCCAGGTAAACACGATTTGAAGATATATGACAAAAGAGGATTTTTTAAAAAGCTAGAGAGCCGTTTCTCCCTTTAGGCTATTTCATGTGTGTGCAGAGTAAGGATAACAAATAGTCTGGCTATAAAATTGTCTTTAATTAGTTGCCTCAATGGCTTCCAACAGTGTGCTACACTGGTATGTGGGACTCCTATGTTACACAATAGACTTGTGAATCTTACTCCATGCTCCTGGGTAGTCTCAGCATATTGACTTACAGGCTGTCCTGTGGGATGTGCTGGCAGTATTACCCAAATAACCATCCCACTGATTTTATTGGCTCATAGGGAAGTCATATACCTTCCCTTCTGAGGAATATGCATAGCTAGAGGTTGGGTGCCATGATAGCAATAATACTCTGAGTGAAAATAAAAGGGATGTAAAAGTGGAAGGTTAATAGAAATGTCAAGGGATAGTTTTATGTTTCCTCATTGAAAAACAAATGCATAATAATTAAAAGTGAATTAACCTTCACTGTATCTTAAACAGCATCAATAAGAACTATTGTAATGGCCTAAAATGTATTTTTTTGAGTTAAAACAGTTATTAATTATTCTTTCTATGATTGCAGGCCAGTTTTGATTATAATTTCTTCAATGATAATATTTCAAAAATACCTTGATTTTTGCCCAATTTGGAAGAAATTCTTTTCTGCATTTTCTATGATGGATGTGGGAATTAAATAAAAGTTTTTCACAATTTGTTTTCACATAATCTAATCTAATCAGCACAAGTCTGAAACATGCATATTGAAAAATTCTAATTTATGTCTGAAAGTGCAACTCAATGGCATAGTAGGAGGATGTGAGTAGGCTTGGGAGCTGAAGTATTAAATAAAAAATTTCAGACGCAGGACATTACATTTTGCTAGAGATACACTTTCCAGTCCTAGAATTCTTTTTTTTTCTCACAATGACACAAATTTCAAAATATGGTAATAGGTGCTAGGTAGTATTGGTTTTAGAATGTCTTAAATGCCTGTGCTGCTTTATTTTCTTAAGATGAAATAAGCATCTGTACTTATATGGCCATAAATTCATAAAATTACTTTTTAAATTTTCAACTGAAGTAACTGAAAAACAGTACAAAACATCAGGTATGCAAACTCTTATCAGTTAAAAAATGTTGGACTGTCTTTGTTGTTCTGCAGTCTGGATGTCTCCACTGATAAAATACTGTATCCGTTGTTAAGCAACCCACAAAGCATGGCATGACTCCAATGCAGTGACAGCAATTTCTGTGATTTTTATAATTAGCTATGGTTCCTTTTTGTGTTTTAATTTTACTGATGCCTTAGAACTACTGTTGTGGTAGTTAAACCCCCATCTGGTTTGAGGGCAAGATACTGATCTTTTGAATATTCTGTTTGTACTGGACAATTACATATGAGAGTTTTACCTCATGTCCTTGCATGAAGAAGGATCAGCATGTTCTCCTAGGGAACTTCTGGACCATACTTAGTATTTCTATCTGGGCTTAGTTAATTCTAAGGACATTCAGGTGACTGGTTCGTGCTGATAAAATGTGTCAATGCAATGAAAGGAAACCATGAGATAGCCTTTAATGTTACATGAACGTAGTAATTTATGTCAAATTTAAAATTCTCCTTTGTTGTTTAAAATCTGATGTATGCCCTTCATGAGGTTTATTGCATTAGTGAAAAGGTAACTTTTACTACTTAACATGATGGAGTTAGGCTGTGAGGCTTCTTTACCAACTTCCTCTTTCTTCTTCTATCTCCAAAGTTAAAAGAATGAATTTTCTCCTCCTGATTTGGAGTTTAAGATCATGGTATAACCAGAGTTACTTTAGCTCCTTCCTAAGCCACTGTGTTCAGCTGCAGGCTTGTGCATACTTGAACTGTTTAATTGATACTGAATTCCTTGAGTAAGTCCACTGCATGAAATTACTACCATCTTTACTATATTTTTATAATTTAGATTGTGTTTCTTGGATATGCGTGC
>NW_010329438.1:0-13835 GCF_000700745.2 Antrostomus carolinensis | reverse complement strand
GGCAGAGTAGAGGGGAAGGAGAACCTCCCTCGACCTGCTGGTCACACTCTTCTTAATGCACCCCAGGATACCATTGGCCTTCTTGGCCACAAGGGCACATTGTTGGCTCATGGTCAGCTGGCTGTCCACCAGCATGCCCAGGTCCTTCTCTGCAGGGCTGCTTTCCAGCAGGTCACCCCTCAACCTGTGCTGGTGCCTGGGGTTATTCCTCCCCAGATGCAGGACCCTACACTTACCCTTACTGAACTTCATCAGGTTCCTCTGTGCCCAACTCTCCAGCCTGTCCAGATCTCGCTGAATGGCAGCACAGCCTTCTGGTGTATCAACCATTCCTCCCCGTTTAGTGTCATCAGCAAACTTGCTGAGGGTACACTCAGTCCCTTCATCCAAGTCACTGATTAATAGATTGAATAGGACTGGACCGAGCACTGACCCTTGGGGAACACCACGAACCACAGGCCTCCAACTAGACTCTGCACCACTGATTAAAACCCTCTGAGCCCTACCCTATGTGAAATTCAAGTAACTTCATTCTGAATGTTTGAGAGTACTTACTTCTAATCTTGGTCCATTTTCTGGCAAAACAAGCCCTAAACTTGGTGGAATCACCCTTCATGAAGGTATCTGGCTGTAGGGAATCCTTGGGTTACATGGCTAAATCATAGCTACTCCTGAGTTATTACAATTCCTAGTTGCCAGAAGTTGTCTGGGACACAAGGTGACAGAGGTGGTATCTGCTCTCAGGTGTTTTAGACTTTTGGTAGCCTGAGGCATTTACCCTTAAACTATTTCCTGTGGTCAGTCCAACTCAATGCAGCTTCACAGCTGGGAGAATGCAAATCACACATCTATGGTATCTCAGTTCCTATTGTCCCCACATAAACTTCATTTCAGCTGGGCAGCCACAGAAGCAAAATTTTGCATTTGAATGTCCTTTTAGCTCTGGAATTGAAAATTGTGGTAGTCCACAGATATAAGCCTGAATCATTGAATCAATTCAGTCACTAGGGCTTCAATCACTGGGACTTCATCAGTGCAATCTAGACCCAATATTATATTTTTCCTGCCAAATCTCAAAACTGCATGCCACCTTTGTAATAAAAACCAGATGCTTCTGGTAGCAAACTGAGGTTTCAGCTTTTTTTATTTTGTCAAAGTATATTAGTTCATGAACAGAAAAACTGTATTTCATCTACATAGTTCATTGACTCATTGGCATATGAATTTTGTGGTGTCTATACCACAGAAAGGAGCTACAAAATTTTTCAAAGACCTCAACAACCTGAATTATTTCTTTATTTCATTTTTGTAGTTTCACTTATATACCAGAGGAAAAAACCAGATCCCAAAAAGGAATGGTGCCTGTGCAACCTACTTTTTCAGTATTTTGTGGAGACTGTAAGTTTAAATAGCCATCTAACTGCCATTATGATCATAAGATCTGTCAGCAAAATAATCTATCTTAGTACTAAATCCATGACCTTGATTAGCAGGGGTCTAGGAAAATTGGAGACACGGTGGTGTCAGTAGTTTAATCTGAAGCTACTTCTGTTTACACACTTTTCTCAACATAAACATAGGATGCATTATAATTGTCAATTTCAATTGTCTTACTCAATAATGATTTATTGAACATGTTTAGACCACTCATCTTTAAGGAAAAGAAAAATTTTCTAAGAAAGGCATCATAGAATTGTAGAATCATAGAATTGTTTTGGTTAGAAAAGACCTTTAAGATCATCATCTTCAGTAGAAGGGCATAATCTCCTGTCTTTCACCAGTTGAGGAAGTATTCCTTAAAGATGTGAAAACATCTACCTTTTTATTATGAAATTTTAATTCTAGAGCTTTAAGCAATTGCTTAGGATTTTGTATTTTAAATCTCTTGTATAAGTAATTATTTAATTGATTTGCAGGGGAATTTGTTGTTTCCAAAATGCAACATTGTAAGTCAGGCAAGTTGTACAGTGTGGAAGGATAACTTAAACTGCTAAAAAATTCTTTACTATATGATTTATATTCTCACCCCATAGGAAAAGGCAGGAGAACTATGCAAGGGTAATCTCAGTTTTATAGCTACAGATCACATACGACAGCCAAAAATAGTACTCAGTCTTTTTTTCGAATGCTTCTGTCTTACATGCTGTGACTCTTAACTCACACAAGCCTGTCAAAAAAATTGAAGATTCAGGGCTGAATCTGCCATCATATGATAGAGCAATTTTAGTTGCAATCATTTTAAACTATCTGTTTAGAGAATGAGGGATTTGAAGAAAAAATGGCTCAACTGGCAATGCATTGACACGAAAATAAGCCACAATGATTTTGTAGATCTTTTTGATGATTGTAACATCATAGGGTAGTATAGACAGTTGCTTGAGGACAACCAAACTCAGTAAGAAATCTAACAACCTAAAAAACGTGTTATTGGGATTTGTGGCAGTGAAATCACACACACAAAATATCAATTTGGGGTCAAGAGAGTCTTGAAATAATTATATTGAATTATCTCTTGAAAGAAAATCTAATGAGGAATATAAGCATCACTAAAGAAAGAACTGTGGCTAAAGTCTTTCCTTTAAAATGTAATTATTAAAATCATTGAAATTTAAGATATCTCAAAGAAATGCAGCTTTGATAAAAAATGAGTGTGTACTGTTAAAAAATTTCAAATGGATACGTACTTAAATTTATTATGTGTTACAAGACTCCTAGAGTGTATTGTCTCTTATTAGATGCATCAATGTAAGTTTAAAAAAAAAGGATTTTTGAGTGAACACGTCCTTCATTAAGTCACCATTCAGAAGCTGAACTGAATCTAAAAGTGAAAACTTGTAGCTAGATGACAACAGTGTTTTGTTGTTGTCAGTGTAGGTCACAAGTGGTAAATTTTAGTTAACCATATAGTCTGAAGGAGAAAAAATATTCTAATTTCATATTTACAAATTGGTATCACTAGTTTAAGTTCTGAAATTTTTTGCACATAAACCCCGAATTTAGTGTATCTAATAAAATATAAATTCTGAAATCCTCTTTATTGAGTTGGGAATATAGAAGTATCCCCTACCATTCCCTGCCATTTCGTATAGTGGGTCAACAGTGAGTTCAATGTAGAACTAAACATCCCATCACACTGTTTTTCTTTTTCTACTGGAAAAGAGAGAAGCTGAATCAGAACCTGTTCTTAACTCCAGCTCCAAAATGTGATCCTGCTAGCCTTCCAATGAGTGCTATATCTAAAAGACATGCATAGGAGGTATTCCGAGTGTTGGGAGTTGGGATGTAAGCCTGCTCCAGCAGAATTGTCTCCCTCTTCTTGATGAAGGGAATAGAGGTTTTGATAAATTGCAAGGTAACCATTTTCTGCTCTTTCTATCCATTTTGAACATGAAATAAGAATGTGAGTATTGATTGTTGTAGCTAGGAACAATAGGATTTTTAGAACCATACTTAAGAGGTTGCCTGATTAAGCTGTACAGTAACTTAGGTTATACCTGTTTCTACAATGCAAATAACCCCCATAGGAATACAGGGGGTTATTTCAACTCAATAAATTGCATACACCAGTATATTTTATTTTGGTACAAAACAAATTAAATTGGTAGACATGAAGAAAATAACACAATTCTACAATTTTATTACTTGATGATCCTCTCTGCCTGCTGAGGAGGGAGGGAAAAAAACTCCTGTATATTCTGTTTATATTCATTCATGGAAAATAATAATCTATGTAGATCAATGATTTATCTGTCATATTTTCTAGCACTGCAGTTCCAGTGCTGGTACTTAGATCATAACAAGTTTGTTAGTTGAGACTTTTGTATGTGTCATATGGAATGCAAAACTGTCTAGTCATCCACCAGTATTCTGTACTTCCACAGTCTTTAAGCATTTTCAGTCAGCCAAAATTTTCTATTATCAAAAATCAGTTAACTGCATGATTTACTCAGGTTGATTTCAGTAGCTTAAATTTCCCAGCAAAATGTGTCCCTAAGAGGAATGAATGGTTAAATTAGCTGAAATAGCACTTTTGAGAAATCGAACAGGTGTGATTTGAATACACATTTTACTTAGATGTTAATAGCTGGGCAGACCTATGCTTTGTTAATAGAAAGAGATAATTATTTAAATCTTATTTAAAGTTGTTTAATTTGCCTTTGGCTTTTTAGCTAGAATAGACCACCCCTCTTTTTTAAGGGATATTGCTCGTTTTTGGAGTGATGGTGGCCAAAAGCTGTTATTACTCTCTGATCGTGTCAGAGATTAAGAAATTGCAAACAATTTTGCATGTCAGCAAGCACAGGAATGTTCCAGTGCTGGTAAATAGTGTTTTAATAAGCACATCATTTTTTCAGTAGGTAGAGGTACAGAGTAGTCAAATAAGAATTGAAAAGAGTTTGTTATTTTGGAAGTATGTGGTTTGTACAGGAAGCTTTATATAATAGGAGACTTCATAAAGACAGTAAAAAAACCCAAACAAAATGGGACAAAAAAGCAGAGGATATTTTAAAGAAAAAATCAATCATCCTTTCTTGCCTAAAATCATAAAAGAATCTGCAAATGAGTGTCTCAGAGTTGTTTGACCAATAGGTACAAATGACAGGTTTTTCAGGGGTCCAAATCCAGTCTGGTTGCAAGTGAAGAACCCAATTTGTAAAAGGACCTGCGTGAGCAGATTTTGCATGTGTCAGAGTGCACTTGAACAAAGATCTGCACTGGTAGTTCCCTCTCTTAGAATTACAGTGTTTATGAAAATATAAATAGGCTCTTCCTCAGGCTGATGTAGGTTTTGATATGGATATCAGTGGAAGATCAGGTGGGCTATTCATATAGCGTGACATAGCAGATGCAGTAGAAAAGAATTCTGTTACTGTAGATCTGAAGATTAAGAAGTCAGAAGATTGACTAGAAGTCTTTTATTCTTTTTACACTAAAAACTGAAAATTCCTACTTACTTCACTGAGAAAATAATGGAAATTTAATTTAATTGTAAATATCCAAATTAGTTCAAAATCCAAGCTTAACCAATATGTAGTAAAGACTTTTTTTCTTGATAAGAATTTATCATCTAACATTTATTTTTAACTTGATCTACAGTAAGCTTCACATATATAAAGTAATCTACAGAGCACTTAACAGAAGGTCAGGACCATGATACCTATTTCATGTTTTTGTCTACCTTCATTTTTTCAGAACATCTTTTACCTATTGTAGAATAGGAAGACTGTATCTTCCCTCTCCAAAATCTCCAAAATGCACCATCATTATCTTCAGCAGAAACTTGACTTTTAATTAGTTACGTTTTTTCTTCCATTTCTTTAGTATTTTGAACATTGTGTATATCTAGACCTAAATTTACTTTATCCTACAAATGATATGTGCTAGTTAAAAGCACAAGAACTTTCCAAAATGAAGCTGAAGTGTTTTATTCTGTTGAAAAAGATCATAATTTACAGTTACCCTTATGCAGAAACATATGCTGATATTCAGTTCCCTTCTTATCATTCCTAAAAGCTTTTCACACTTCAGTTTCCACAAATGCAATTGTTTTGGTGCAATAAGGTTTAGAAAACCACTGTTGCCTAGTGATGTTCTTCTGTACTGGACAAGACAATACCTATTTTTTTAAAAACATACTAGATTACAAAACCAGTCACAAATAAGGAGAAATGTTATATTTTGGATTTTTTAAGCCAATATTTAAAATTTTCAGGAATTCCTAAATTTAACACAAACTATCAACATATGTTTGAATGTTTATTAAGTTACATATTTCAAATGTAATAGTCATTTATCATAGAATCCTAGAATGGTTTGGCTTGGAAGGGACCTTAGACATCATGTAGTTCCAACCCCTCTGCCATGAGCAGGGACACCTTCCACTAGATCGGGTTGCTCAGAGCCTCATCCAACCTGCCCTTTAGACTGTAGCCCTGTAATGAGATTTAATCCAGCTGAATTATAAACTCGGAGAGTACTAACTGTTTTAGAAAACTACATTTACATTATAAATTTACAAGAGCAGAGCATGCGATTCTCCACACCAGCAGAATGAATGCCAAATTTTAGTGCTAATTGAATTGATATATGAAATATTACAGAATAGTTTCAGGTGACTAAAAACTTTGTCATTCAGCTCAGATGAATTTTAAGGGATTTATAAGTAAAAAATTAAATAGGTGCAGAAAAATTGAAATTTAAAATGTGTCCATTCAGAAAGTACATTTTAGTGCAATTTGTAATTGCTTTCTATTTGTAATTTAAAAAAATAAAAGGTCAAGTCAAAGTGAAATGTAACATGAGTGTATTTTTTCTCGTGTTAAAGGTGAACTCGAATGTACTGTTATTTGATCTATAACATAACCTGTGGAATGTACAACATTAGTATATGCTCAGAGGAAATCCATAGGCTAACCCATTTCTACTCAGAGTGTTCTTAACAACTGAAATTGAATAAGTTGCATCTATACCGAATGATAGAAAAATGACTTTACCCTGAACTGATCAATGGTGTTGTGGTTTTGATGTTTTAGATATTTTAAATTCAGTTAATGTCCTTTATGTAATTTGTTTCCTGTTTTACTTTTATATTTTTTATGTTCCTTACATAGTATTCCTGAAAACAGCTACATTTGCCACTTAAGCACAGCAATTAACTTCCCTTAGTGATTTAATCACATATGTGTTTAATATCAGACCACTTGGTCTGAATATTTTAATATATTTAAAATCCATAAATAATTTAATAATGAAACAGATATTATCATTTGTATATCCATAAAATCTGTGTGTATATAGGCAGTGGACTTTCCAGGACAATTAGACTTCAGAACCTCTACCCATATAATATGTATAGTTACAGAAATCTCCTTGGTTTTAACAACGAAAAACATTTAACACTAATCTTTTAAATCCACAATACTGTGATTTTTTTTCTCATTCTGACTACCAAAGTATATTTTCATGTCCTGTATTCTGATCTGTAAAAACCTATAAAACCTATTTTGTAAAACCTATTCTAATCTATGACTTTTTAAAGCTCTTGCAAAATAGCAAATAATATTGTTTACATCAGTACAGCTATTCCCAAATGAAAATATTAATATTATCCAATACAAAAATACTATTATTTTTTGCCTGTTGAACTCAAAAGAGTTTATTATATGTTCTTGTTTTGGTTTAGTTAGCTGCTATATCACCCAATGACCCCTTTCCACCTGAGAAGGGGAATTGTGAAAAAGGAAAGGAGACCCATGGGTTGAAATGAAAACAGATTTAAAGAAATAATAGTAAGAAATAATAATACTAATACTAATATAAAATATGCAAAGTTATACTCAGCCAATGAAAGCACAACGGTGACAAGCATGAGAGCAGGCCTCGGGAGCAGAATGATGGGTGAGACCCTCCAGGGGTGATAGCCATTGAGGAAAAGGTCATCCCTAGCAAACTGTCCAATTTGTAGTGAGCATGACATTTATGATATGAAATACTTCTGTTGAACAGCATGGGTCAGCTGCCCTGGCTTTTGCTCCTCTTGGCTTTAGCACCTGGCTAACTCTAAACTACTAAAGACCTTGATTGCTATGGAAACCCGCATACCATGGCTGGCCACAAACTAAAAGTGTCTTATCAACTTTGTTCTCACCAAATTGCATGCTACAGTCTTCTTAAAATGCAACTTTTCTGACAGAGAATTAATTCTATAATTCTATCCCAGCAAAACCAGGACGATTATATAAATAATATCTTCATTTTTTGTAGCTGGGTACCTGAGATCTAGTGATTAAGTTCTGTTTATTATAATGGTGATGATTTGCTGTCATCATGGGTAACCATTATCTGTATTAATACAATACTTTTTTCTTAGATAGCTCTAAAATGCTGCATTGAAATTCTAGTGTGAAGAAAAATAAAGGACTTGGAAGCTTCTTTGGTTTATTTTGAATTTATTGAAGAGGAATTTTTCAAATTTTCATACAATGCTGTGAGAGAGAAAGTTGTAACTACAGATAATTCCAGCTATCTATTGCACCATTCTTGTATAATTATTCTTGCTCTCAATTGATTTTCTGACGGCAAATCTCTTGAAAGATTGTCTAACCAGACTGGTGATCAAATTTAGAAGACCAGTACAATGTGTGTGGAGTGATGAGATTTTTTTATAACATCAGTGGTAGTGCCACTACTATGCTACCTATATTTTTGATCAGTGATATAAAAATAATAATTTGTTTTGAAAAAGATATTTCTGAAGTTTTATTGACCACAGAGTTTTCCATAATATTTTCATTCATCTTGGCTTTGGACGCTGAAGACTAAGATAGTGCTGTCTTCCATAACAGCAATGAAAACACCTGGCAGATTATTTGTAATTCTAATCAGTTTTTAAACTATTGGCTTTCATTACACAGCCCACAGAGTGCTTGTGGCCCACAACATGTATAATTGTAACCCACCATAAATTAGTAGCATGGCCTCTATAATTTAGTGTTGCAGAAGCTATTGTTTATCCAAAAGAACGTTGTTCTTGTGAAAAGCTGAGTTACTTCTAATATGTATACTAATTACTGGAAATTATTGTATGACAATTGGGTGTTCTCAGCCAGTCATAACAAAGAAATACTGTCAAGTTGTCAGCTCATAAACCTACTGCTTGGAGTTGAGGCACTAAGTAAGCTTACGTTTTGAATAGAAGTTAACTCTAAAGCAGTGTTTTACCTTTCTGTTTCAGTTCTCTTTTCTGATCTAGTGCATTGTGTATGAAAATGAGTATGGATAATAAGAACTTCTTTTAAAAATATTGGTGTAATTGTATTGAGTAAATACTTGAAGATAACAGTCACTATAATTTATTTCTTTTATTAGCACTAGCAGTAAGAATTTAAAAGATTGACAGCTGTCCCTAATAGCAAATTTTCTTCAGTTTTAGAGATTTCTCAGGTTTCGTGAATCTCCCTAGCAGCAGAAGATATTTTCAGCTGTGATAGGGATAATTATTAAATACTTCTGCTTTACATACCTATGCATGACCACTCTGAGCTGTCACAGAAGTGACAAAGTACTTCAGAGTATAAATCTGATGTATTTTTTCATGACAGATGTCAGTCAGGTAGAGGTTTCTGTATTGAATGTCTTACACATTTGTATATGCAATTAAGACAAAATATTAATTTTAAAATTGAAATAAAAGTAGTTCCAGTTTGCTGTACCAATTGGCTTTCAAGGTTTTGCAACAGAATGTAGATTTGGTTTCTGGGTAGGTGCAATAGACTGTTTAAAATATTCTAACTGTTGTTTGGAGAAAGGGATAGCAAAGCAGCTCTCAACTTTACCAAAGTTTGCCCAGAAGGCTTAAGAGAGAATAAGAACTACCTATCTGTTTAATTTTTGAATTGTGGCATTTCTTTATTATAGTAATTCAGTGGTGGCCAACTTAAGAAAGGGAGTAAGTCCATTTGTAGGGAAGGATACTGCATTCCCAGCCTGTTATGTGCATAAGTATATTAATTTATTAATAAAGTTCAGAATGCCTATTGTATTATTGTATGGTCACCAGCCATATGATATGGGGTCTCTAAATTTTGACCATCACAAATGCATTTCGGGTGATGGGATGGGAGACTGACTGTGAGGCTACCAGGAAGCAAAGTAGCAGGGGGTAGGCTGTCAGATCACTTTATGTTGCCCACATCTCTACCATTAAGGAGCACATGAAGCAAGTGTCAGGAAGGTGCCATGTTGCCAGAGTGGTGCTAAAACATCTTTACAGTCTAGGAGGAGGATGTGACTCCCCAGGCTTAAAATCGTAGGCTCCTTGTAGTAGTTTAACTTGTCTGGCAGCCAAATACCACACAGCTGCTCACACCCCTTTCCCCTTCAGGGAATAGGGAAGACAATTGGAGTGGTAAAGGTAAGGAAACTCATAGGTTGAGGTAAGAACAATTTAATAATTTGAGTAATCCAAACTTAAAAAAAAAATAAAATGAGTGATGCACAGTATAGTTGCTCTCCACCCACCAATAGCGATCCTAGAGGACCAAAAAAGAACCCCAAATCCAAAACCACAATCCCAGAAGAGCAAGCCCGAGTGATCCCCGAGAGAATCCCCCAGCTTTCTGGTCAACCCTCATTAGTATACTGAACATGATGAGATCAGTATCTCATTGGCATATCCAAATGGGTTTTGCTAATTACTACACTTCCCCCTCCCAGTCTTTCGCATTTGCAAACTACCCAAACACAATGTCCTTTGACTTCCAGCAGCAATTAAAAACATTAGTATATTATCAACATTCTTCTCATAACAAATTCCATACTGAAACCAAAACAAAGTGCTTTCTAGCTACTAAGAAGAAAATTAACTCTATCCTAGCAAAACCAAGACACTCATTCGGGTTTGAAAAGACCTTGGGATGTCTGTAGTCCAACCTCCTGCTAAAACAGGTCAACACTGAATTCCAATCCAAATTGTTTCTCCCTGGACCTTGTTTGTTTGGGGTTTTTTTTATCTTTATGAATGACAATTTGTAAATCTTAAAGAAAACAGACTCCTATTTTCCTGTGCCACAGAGTAATGTGCATTGGGTACAATTGAATATAAAACCCCAAGGTTGTTAACTGGATCAGTTAATTTTTGTCACTAAGATTGTCATATATCTAGATTTATCTGGAGGTACTAACAAGTTTACTTAATTTAGAATAGAATAGATATTTCAAAGGCTGACTTGAGCATTCTATAGGCACTTGCATATTATGCTGTGTATAACTCCAAATAAATAAAATGAAAATAATGGGTTCCCAATTCTTCTTTTTGTTAGATTTTTTCATTTTTTATTATTGTTTGGCAAAGTTAAAGAATGTTACTAATATGAGACTACACATATTTTCACAGCTTAAAGTTTTATTCAGACTTCTAATAAATGCTGATGTTAACTTCCTGAGGTTTTGTTTATATTGTCCAGTATTTAAAATAATAAGTATTTTGCATTAACTTTATAGGGGACAGATATCTAAAGACAAACAAAATAAAATCACAAATGACGTTTAGTGGGAAAACCATGAAAGGGAATTGTCTTTAATTAGTTCACAGTTGGAGATTTGTTCATACTGCTTATTTTAGTTAAGTCTTTCATTGGAGAGAAAAGAACTATTTAACTTTCAGGATCCTTAGAGGGGAGAGAGCCTTGAAACACTTACCGTATATATCCCTCAGACACGCCTTCCAAAATATTCTTTCATTTTTTTCTGCAGCCACATTGTACTTCCTTATAATACATAAGTAGTTATTTTTAATCTATAAAGGTGACCATTTGTGTTGAAATTCACCTGGATTATTCTCAAAATAGTGCTATGGGAGAGAACTTTAATGCCCATATCTCCCTGCTGTTACACTGAGAAGCAAAGATTTTATAGCATTGGAGCCTGTACTCTTGGCTCAGCAGTGTTTTGGAGTATTTGCTTCTAGATCAGCTGATCCTAAGATACCCACCCTTAAAATCAGCTGTTAATGTGGCCTTTCATATCTAACAAATAAAATATCTCTGTATCTAAATAGGCAAAGATACTTTGCTCCAAAACAGAGAGATTCTACTCTGTCTTGTATGTGATGAAGCCCAAAACTTCATCCAAAACAGTGTACACCCATTTCCTGGTAGCTGTCTTGCCACATCCATGCATTCAGTAATGAGAAATGCAGAAGCCACAGCCACCAGTTCTTTCTTCATATAGGCACGAAAGGAGTTGTTACTGCTTTGTTTTCAGTCTGCTCTTCAGTTTACTTTTACAACAATGGTCTTTTCATCAGAAATTTTTATTTTGCTCTGATAGTAAACTTATGAAATGTAGTAGGGTAGAATTAACAGAAAGCTGATTTACATGGGTTGAAGTTCTGAAGAATAATAGAATTCGGAAAATAACACATTATCAATAGGCTTGCTTAGTCAGTTAGGAACTGGTAAGTGTAGTATGTTGTGACAAATACTTATATGCCATAGTATCCAAGAGTTATTTATTCACAGCATTAAGACTTTTTAGTTGTTTATTTGTTTTTAAATATTTCTATTAGGTTGCTGACTGTTATGAAGTTGAAAAACTTGTTCCATTTTTCCACTCCTTTTTGCTAAATTAAACCCTGACCATATTTTAGAGCATATATGCTCCTCCAAATAAGTATTTACTTCTCTGCTGAGAAAAGAAATGTTGTTTTGCTCAATGTGCCTTCCCTAAAACTATCCAAGATGAAAACGGGTTACCAAGATACAAATTATTCTAGTTCTGGTTCATTGACAGATGTCCCTCAGTGATGACTAGTGTATTGAAAGTCTGGAATTCCTTATTTTTAATCCTGATATGATACTTAATGACATTGATTTTAAAGTCACTTTAACTTTTTATCTTACTACCTTATCTAATCTTTCCCCTCTTATTATTTTTTGAGATGTATTTATTCTTTTGAAAACAGAAAAAATTTCAAAAAAAGAGTGTTCATTCAGAGAAGAACATCATGGATAATTTCAGGTTTTCAATGATGACCTTATGCATCCCACAGGAGTAAGAAATACTTGTAGTAAAAAGAAACATTTATCTTATAGCTACAGTTTTGGATATGAAGCTCAAACTATCTTAACAAGAACTTTATTGGTCTTTAGCTTTCCCGTTGTTGTAACCAATTTTGGTACTATTTTTGATACAAATGAATGTGGAAACATAGTATACATATGAAGGCAAGGTTTAATACTAATATTCTATCTTGACAGCAGTGATAAAAACTGGGAGGGTATGCCTCATTGTTTAGTGACAAAATTAATGACTATTATTATCCATCTTTCTCTTCACCTTTCTTTGCATCTACATCTTGAGTACTGTGAACTGAAAATTAAACTTAAAAATTAGACATTGCACAGAGGCATAAATGAATGCTTTCTAACAAGTTCTAGACTGTATTTTTCACATATTAGACATTTAGTTTGAATTATTTTTTAAAATATCAAAAGGGTACTTGAGTGGGACAAGAAAACCAGCACCTATAGCTCTCGTGATGTGATAGATGAGATTTCAGCGATCTAAATTATTGATACCACTAGTTTTGTAGATAACCAGACATCCATAGTGTCAACATCCATAGGTATTAACCAGGGATGAGAAATGCTTTCACTTTTGGTAACTTGAAAAAGCTTGTATTGTTTTTTTCTAATCTGTACACTGCTATAGAATAGACTCTCGCTTTCAGCTTTAAATGGCTAGCTGCAGGTGGCTACAGGACTTGATACAACTTCAGTTAAGAAAAATCCATGTTTACTTAAGGGTCCTTTTGATTCTTTGATGTGTAAGAAGTTGTGTAACTTTTGTTCTTAAGAATGCTATGATGCCTTCTATACTTGTACTAAAGCCATCAACATAAAATATATTTAATTATCTGATGTCTGTTAGCCTACGGTGAATTTGAACTTTGATGTATTTTTTTGCTAGAAGTGTCTTGTCATATCTTACACTATCCTTTCACTGATTTGATTTTATCTTCAATTTTTTTACTTATTAGTGGTAAGAAGTGGAGCCTCTGTGTTAAAATGGTAAAAGTAGTGACAGCTGAAGAACAAAACTGTTGTGAAAAAATACAGAAAATGAAAGAAAATATATGTCATTTTGTGTTCTTACCATTAGACTGCAGGTATTTACACCATCCAGGCAGGTTTAGAACTCTCCAAAGATGGAGACTCCACAACCTCTCTGGGCAACCTGTTCCAGTGCTCTGTCATCCTCACAGTAAAGACGTTTTTCCTTAAGTTTGTCTGAAACTTACAGGGTTCCAGTTTTTGCCCATTGCTCCTTGTCCT